>NC_077248.1:52399731-52699731 GCF_947179165.1 Solanum dulcamara | reverse complement strand
GGGATGTGTATTGATGCAGAAAGGTAAGGTCATTGCCTATGCCTCCAGGCAGCTTAAGACTCATGAGAGAAACTACCCCACTCATGACCTTGAGTTGGCAGCTGTGGTATTTGCTCTTAAGATCTGGCGTCACTATCTTTATGGTGTACATGTGGATGTGTTCACAGACCATAAGAGCTTACAATATATATTCAGCCAAAAGGAGCTGAATTTGAGGCAGAGGAGATGGCTAGAGTTGCTCAAGGATTATGACATGAGCATTCTCTACCACCCAGGTAAAACAAATGTAGTTGCTGATGCTCTTAGCAGGTTATCTATGGGGAGTACAACCCATGTGGAGGAGGAAAAGAAGGAATTGGCAAAGGAAGTGCATATACTTGCGCGTTTGGGAGTTCAACTTATTGACTCTAGTGAGGGTGGTATAATAGTACGAAATAGAGCTGAATCATCTCTAGTTGCAGAGGTGAAAGAAAAGCAAGATCAGGATCCCATTCTTCTTCAACTGAAGGATGAGGTTCACAAGCAGAAGGTAATGGCTTTTACCAAAGGGGGAGATAGAGTGTTGAGATATCAAGAAAGATTATGTGTTCCAAGTGTTGAGGGTATTCGGGAGAGAATCATGAAAGAAGCCCATAATTCTAAGTATTCCATCCATCCAGGTTCAATAAAGATGTATCATGACTTGACAGAAGTATACTGGTGGAGTGGAATAAAGAGAGATATAGCAGAGTTTGTGTCCAAGTGCCCGAATTGCCAACAAGTTAAAGTTGAGTACCAAAGGCCTTGTGGAGTGGCTCAGAATATAGAGATCCCGGAATGGAAGTGAGAAATGATCAATATGGACTTCATTACCGATTTACCACGAACCCGCAAACAACATGACTCTATTTGGGTGATTGTGGATAGGATGACCAAATCGGCCCATTTCTTGCCGGTTAATACTACGAACACTGCAGAGGATTATGCCAAACTGTATCTTAGAGAGATTGTTAGACTGCATAGAGTTCCTTTGTCTATCATCTCTGATAGGGGAGCTCAATTTACTGCTCATTTCAGAAGGGCTTGGGTTCAAGAGTGAACCTTAATATTGCTTTTCATCCACAAACAGATGGCCAGGCAGAGCGTACGATACAGACTTTGGAGGATATGTTAAGAGCCTGTGTCATTGACTTCAAAGGTAATTTGGATGATCATTTAACTCTTATTGAGTTTGCATACAATAATAGTTTCCATTCGAGTATTCAAATGGCTCCTTATGAAGCTCTGTATGGGAGGAGATGTAGATCACAAATTGGTTGGTTTGAAGTTGGTGAAACTGAGTTGATTGGAACAGACTTGGTTCACCAAGCTATGGAGAAGGTGAAAACCATACAAGAGAGGTTGAGGACTGCTCAAAGTTGCCAGAAATCCTACACTGATGTTAGAAGAAGAGATTTGGAGTTCGAAGTGTACGATTGGGTATACTTGAAAGTTTCACCCATGAAGGGTGTGATGAGATTTGGAAAGAAAGGGAAGCTTAGTCCCCGCTACATTGGTCCTTATCAGATTAAGAGGAGGGTAGGTAACGTAGCCTATGAATTGGAGTTGCCCCCAGAATTAGCTGCTATTCATCCCGTGTTTCACATCTCTATGCTTAAGAAGTATTTGGGAAATCCTTCACTTGTTGTCCCAGCTGAGAGCATTGGGGTGAAAGAGAGTTTGAGTTATGAAGAGATTCCAGTTCAAATTCTTGATCATTAGGTTCGCAAATTAAGAACTAAGGAAGTGGCATCTGTCAAAGTCCTATGGCAAAATCAATTTGTTGAAGAGGCTACATGGGAAGCTGAAAAAGATATGAAGGCTAACTATCCTTATCTATTTGTGCCTTCTGATGACGATATTCAAGGTAATATTCCCTACTTCTACCTTTGAGTCGATGTTTATTCTTGAGTTTGAGTCATTGACCATTTGAGTATCAGAGTTTTTGAGAAATTGATGTATTGATGATATTCATTCTTTATGTCTCCTATTTTCATCTTCATTCGAGGACGAATGATCCCAAGGGGGAGATATTGTAACAACCCCTAAAATATTGTATGGTGGTATTTCAATTCTCGACGAAAATAATATAGCCTCTGTATTTTGGGCATACATTTTCATAGGTTGGTCCAAATTAGGTGATTCAAATTTTTGAGTAACCACAACATCATTACCTATAACTTTCAGGAAGAACATATCTTAAGATTCGGAGTATAAGTAGATCAAATAAATTAATCTTTGCAAGATATAGTGTTGTAACAGAATTGAGTGTTTATAGAAGAAAATTCATATCTCACTGTAGGTTGCTCCAAATTGGTTGATTCTTAAATGATATGAAACTAGCCTTCCATATCTACAATTCTTATTAAGACACCAAAATCCTAATAAGGAATTTATCTTATTCAAACGCAGCTCCAAAAAAGAGTATTCTGTTAAAAAGAACTCATCTTACCTACCATGGAAAGATCTAGATACATTTGACATCATTCATGACATAAATTGTCCTCCATTTAACATCATCCATGACATCAATATATTCCATTAAATTTTCAAATTTTTTTATAATTATTTTATTTATTGTTAGGTCCCTCTTTCCCACCTATAAATACCCACCTTATTTCCTCATTTTATTCATCAAGCTTCCTTAAGCATTTCTTCTCTCTCTATATTTCTTCTCAAATATAGTTTAGTTTTAATAGTATAAAAATACTACTCCGGTGAGTCTTATACTCCGGGTAGTACACAAAACGCTCCGGCGAGAAGAAAAGGCTAGGGGTCCAAGAGTGTTCCAATTCAGAGTAAACCTTCGGATTTAAGGTATGTAAGGCTTCCATAGCATCGGATTGAGTTCGTCCATGCGCCCAATATTTAAATTCATTATAATTGAGTTATAGTTGAGCTTTATTCAAATCTTGAATTCTAAATGTATTAATTCTTCTTCTATTGAGTTAGATATATTTATGCATTAATATTATTATTATTGTTATCTCTCATATTATTGGAATTATTGTTCATGGCTACTTTCACATGAATTCTAATTGATTTGATGTTCATGAATATTTTTACACATGTTTTGAGTAAAGATGTTGGTTTTTTTAAATATTTTCATTGATAAAAAGAGTGATATGATTTAATACTATATATGTATTTTATTGAGTTTTGAAAGAGCAAAAGAGTTGAATTTAAATGAATTTGAGTAAATGATGTTTTGAGCAAAATATTTTGATGAGATGTAAATGATATATTTTTTTTAAGTATAATGATTGATGAAGAGGTAATGAGATGAGTTTGATGATTTAAATTAAAGTCCAATGAGACTAGATGATGAGTTTAATATGAGCACATATTTTGGGAGTAGTATTGAGCACCGAGTTGGGTAAGAGTTTAAATTGACTCAAACCCCAGAACTACGTAGCCAGCGTAGGATGGAGGCTATGCCTCTTAAGTCCCAAAAAGAGGACTTTGATGAGTGGATCCAAGATGGTGATGTCTTATACCCTGGCAAGGTATTGGATGGATGTGGCAACGACATCGCTTTGTTGTATCATCGCTAGCTCATAAGTGATGGTTGTCGGTTAGAGAAACTCCCAACTGAGTAAGCATTGCTTGTTACTATTATTTTTATTATTATATTTTAAACTTGCATTACATATTGATGTTAAGATGATGTTGAGTTCTGAGCTGAGTTTTCTTGAGAGGAGTTTATTGATATCTTTTCTAA
The DNA here is from genome assembly GCF_947179165.1 of Solanum dulcamara. Classification (NCBI taxonomy): domain Eukaryota; kingdom Viridiplantae; phylum Streptophyta; class Magnoliopsida; order Solanales; family Solanaceae; genus Solanum; species Solanum dulcamara. Next base: position 52,695,992 of record NC_077248.1, on the reverse strand, counting down.
CCTTCCTGCCATTTTACATACTCATACATTCCACGTACTGACGTCATTCGACCTGCATCGTTTTATGATGCAGATACAGGTGTTAGAGATCCTCAACAGGCGTTTCATTGAAGATCATTATTTTTCAGCTATTTGGTGAGTCCTTCTTGTATTCGAAGGAACTCTTTATCCTTTAATTATTGTTAAGTATTATGTTTCTTTTAAGGTAGCCATGGACATGTCATTGGCACCATCTAAGAGTATTAGAGGCTTCATAGACAGAGTTTGATGATGTAATTGGAGTAGTTCTCCTTAGAAACTACTTCTTCTAAGAATTATCTATTTTTCGTTTGATTATGACAAGCCCACATTGGTATTCTTAAGTTTTCCGCTGATGAATAAATAAGAAATGAGACCAAGTGGTTCTCTCGGAAGCCAGAAATGGTTTTTGAGTGTCGGCCACGCCTAGGGTACCCTCTCGGGGCGTGACACAACTTTAGGTCTAAAATTGATTTTTTCTTTAACAGAAAATGACATTTTAGGCTCAATAGATGAATGAGGGTGTTTTGCACCATTTTCAATAGTTTGAGGACATTTTAGGCCCTTCAAACAAAATTTTAATTAAATAATTTGAATAATTTTTTTAAACAGGTGGAGGCCATTTATTGGTTATAATTTAATTATTTAAAATTAATTATAAATCAAAATTTATTTAACAGAATTTTAATTAAATAATTTAAATAATTTTTAAATACGTGGCGGCCATCTATTGGTTATAATTTAATTATTTAAAATAATTGTAAATTAAATTTTATTTAACAAAATTTTAATTAATTAATTTGAATATATATTTTTTAAATACATGACGACCATCTATTGGTTATAATTGAATTATTTAAAAATTAAAATTTATTTAACAGAATTTTAATTAAACAATTTGAATAATTTTTTAAACATGTGGCGGTCATCTATTGATTACAATTTAATTATTTAAAATTAATTATAAATCAAAATTTATTTAACAAAATTTTAACTAAATAATTCTTTTAAACACGTGGTGGCCATCTATTGATTACAATTTAATTATTTAAAATTAATTATAAATCAAAATTTATTTAAAAGAATTTTAATTAAATAATTTGAATAATTTTTTAAACAAGTGTCGGTCATCTAATGGTTACAATTTATTTATTTAAAATTAATTATAAATCAAAATTTATTTAACAGAATTTTAATTATGAAAAAGGGTCTAAAATGCCCTCGAACTATTAAAAATTATACAAAAATGCCTCATCCATCTATTGGGCCTAAAATGCCCTTTTTCGTTAAAGAAAAGGTCATTTTTGGACCTAAAGATGGATGTCAAGGACATTTTAGGCCAATAGATGTATGAAACAAAGAAAAAATTGAAAAATAATCAATGCTTTCTTGCTTTGTTAAAATTAAATGACATCTATATTGGATCGAAAGTAATACTGTATTTTCCTTGAGAAAATATTATTGGTCATTGGAGGCAGATCCTTTATCAGATTAATTTGAATTCGATATTTTTAACGCAGAGCTTATATTTTTGTGTAAAACATCAATAAAAATTATAATAAATAGTAAATATAAATTTATAATTTTAAATACTGAATTAATATTAAAGAACTTTGTAGATTGAATTCATAAATTACAAATCTTGAATCCCCTCTATTTGTCATACTATAAAGCAGATATATACGATTTGTTATCATACTTTAGGAACTTAGGTAAATAGAAATGATTTCTTTACTTGTACAATAGTCAATTCGAACAAACGAAAAAAAAACTTTAAATATGAACTATGACAGTTCCCTCCAACATTTAAAGAAAACCAATTAACTTTTAAATTCTATTAATTTACTATTGTCTTCATTTATCTACTAATAATTGTGAATTTTTTTAAGTAACAAAAGCTAAATTGTGAATATGGATATTTATAAAGATAGAGATAGAGAGAAAATATGTGCATGAATAAGGATAATGATGTGGGATCATAATCAGGGGTGTTTGAACGAGACCGAAAAATCGATCCGGACCGATAAACCAAGTTAAACCGATTTAATAAACCGAAAACTGGCTCGATTTGGTTTGGTTTTAGATTTTTAAAAATCGATAACATTTAGTTTGGTTTGGTGTTACCCATAAAGAAAACCGAACCGAACCGAACCGAACCGATAAATATGTACATATTTAAAATATTATATATGTTTATTAAACTTTATCTATTTTTTAACTTTCTCATAATTTAGGACCATTCCAAGAAAAAAGTCTATCCCATGTTCCTCAAGCGCATTTACGTTTAAAGTAAAATAAAAAATTCTTACTGAATAGTTATCATAAATAATTTTTTTCCGCGTTAGATTTTCAATTCCCTCTTATTTCCTCCCAAACCCTGTAAACCTCTATTCTGCTCTCAGTTTCTCACGATAACAATTGAGTGCAAGAAGCTTTAATCCCTGTAAGCCTGTAACTTTTTTATCCTTTTTCTTTTTTGATTACTTTTTGTATGTTCCCTACTCTTTGTTTGTGTAATTATTTTTGTACCTTTGAAGTTTTACTTGAATGAATTGCTTCTCTAGTCTTTCATCTTGTATGTGTTTTTTATTTTATATCTCTGTTATTTTAGATTTTTTCCACTGATTTAGGTTTTTTCTGTTGATTTAGTTTTTATCTAATGATTTTGGATTTCTCTATTTATTTAGATTTTTGAATACTTTTTTCAGATGAAAACTACAACTACTCAAAAAGAGGTGGAGCCAGTAGAGGTAACCAACAAAGTATCTCCAACTACTTTGCTGGAACCTGAGCTTGACAGTGATAAAACTCGTGATATTACTCCCAATCATGCTAAAAAGGAGAAAAAACAACTCTTTGCAACCTTGATCGTAGCCTTGTAAGTAGTGACAGGAGAACATCCAGCGTTTGGAAACACTATACTGAATATCTTGATAAATGGGGTAAGAAAAGGGCGAAATATAACTACTGTACTAGTAACTTTCCTTCTGAAAGTACGAATGAGACCTCAACGCTATGGAGACATTTAAATGAGATTAGTCCTAATTCTCCTCTTAGACAAAAATCAATCAAGAATCAAGGTAGTTAAAAAAGAGGAACAAGCATATAGTACAGGTACTGTAGAAAAGGTTGTGATTAACATCAATGAGATTAGGAGAGCCATTGCTGAGTTTGTCATTATTCACGAACAATCTTTTAAAGTTGTTGAAGGGGGAAGGTTTTAAGACATTAATGGCAGATTCTTTGCCTAATTTTCAATTACCTTCTCGCTTGACTGTTGTTAGACAATGTTTGAAAATATATCAAGAAGAGAAAGAAAAGCTTATTCATAATCAACGTGTATGTGTTACTAGTGATACATGGACATCACTTCAAAATCTAACTTATATGGTTGTCACTACCCATTGGATCGATGATGAGTGGAATCTGAAAAAGAAAATTCTCAACTTTTTCCAAATATCATATCATAAGGGTGGAACAATTGCTAAGGGGATTGAGGCTTGCTTATTTGATTGGGAAATTGATAACATATTCACGGTGATCTTAGATAATGCAACTGCTAATAATTCTGCTATTAAACACTCGAAGAAAAGAATTGAGGATTGAAAAGGAGGCATCTTAGGAAATGAGTTCTTACATGTTAGATGTAATGCTCATATTCTAAATTTAATCGTGAAAGAAGGACTCCGTGAACAAAATGAGTCTATTTATTGAGTAAGAAATGCTATCAAATATGTTAAGTCCTCAGATGGAAGGTTTGATTCTTTTAAATCATTTGTCGAGAAGGTTAAGATTGACACTCATGGTCTTTTGACTTTAGATATTGAGACTAGGTGGAACTCCACATATATGATGCTAGATAACTGTAATATTTAAAAGGGCATTTTCAAGAATGTATGATGATGATCACAAGTACCTCAAGTATTGTTTAGAAACAAATAATGTGGGAGGGAATTCATCGATAGATGATTGGAAGAATGTTAAAGTTTTCATTAAGTTCCTTGAGATTTTCTACCAAGTAACTTTGAAATTCTCAGGAACTTCATACGTTACTTCCAATTCTTTCTTCCATGAGATCTTTAATCTTCCAAAAGATAATTTGCAAATATGTTCATAGTGAAGATTCTATTTTGAGTGGCATGACTAAAAGATGGAGCTTAAATTTAATAAATATTGGGGTACTTTTGAAAGTATGAACAAGTTATTATTCATTGTTGTTGTTTTGGATCCTCGATACAAGTTGAAATATGTGGAATATCTGTTTAAAAACTCTTATATTTGTTTGGTGGGAGCCGAAAAATTAAAAAAGGTAATAGATACTTTGATTCACTTGTATGATTACTACATGAGTTCTTTTTGTGGGACTCATACCGATAAAATTGGTGGTGAAAAAAACTTGAATGATGAAATTGATACCATGCATAGTGACGAGATGTGGCAATCACAATGAGAGAAATATTTGGCAGATTAAGACAATATTGAAAATAAATCAGAACTTGAGAAGTACTTGGTAGATGATTTGGAAAAGACCAAAGAGTTAGATATTTTGGCTTGGTGAAAAGTTTCTTCGGCTAGATATCTAATTATTTCTAGGATGGCAATAGATGTTCTTTCTATTCCTATTTCTACTGTTGCTTCTGAATCAGCTTTTAGCATCGGTGGTCGGATTCTTGACTCTCATCGATGTTCTTTATCTCCAAAGATGGTAGAAGCTCTTATTTGCACTCAACAATGGTTAAGATCAACTTCCAAAGAATGCAAGCTTGAAGATCTTTTAGAAAAAATTCAGAAACTTGAGATAGTTGAAAAATATAAATTTACACATTTAACTCTTTATGAATATGTCTTTTATGTTTTAAAAAGTTTTAACGCCTACTTTGTTAAACTTTCTTCTTCTTTTTTTTTTTCCAGAATATGCTGGCACAACCTTAAGCATTGATTATTTTGGATGTTGCTATTGAAATTCGTAGTACAACTGTTTTGCTCTTTGGTAGTTAATTTTCAGGTTTTTTCTGCTGCTTTACCTGAAGTACTTTTGGATTATGCTATTGACTTATTTTTTATATTTAATCACACTTTTATGCAAGCAATTAAGTGATCTTTCTCTGGTGACAGTTGGGTATATGATTCTTTTGTGTTGAATGTTGATCATTCGGAGGACTATTTCAAGACCTTGTTATTTTTTTCAACTTGATTAATGAAAAAATAATGTATATAATTAACCTTTTATGGGCTAGCCTTCTTAATTTTGTTGTTGTGGAGGTTGTACTGCTATGCAGTAGTTGCTATTTTCCTCGTGGTGAAAATTTTGTAATTTCTTTCAAGGCTATTTTTGCTTATGCTGCTGTGCTGATCCGTGCTTTCAGTTTTCTTTCAAATAGTTTTATTTTGGAGAAAGGTAAAGTATCAAGTTTTCTATTGGCCAGGCTGGAATGCTTCAATTACTTCATGCAATAGTGAAAAAAATGATGCTTCTTGAAGGACTTGTTTTTGTTCTGGTAGTTCCTCTTCTCAGATTCGGTATCGAGCTTGGACAGTCAAAACAGGCTGTCAATTCTTTATTTTTGAAGTCATTTCCTTCATGGACCGTAGGAGTTGAACAATCCACCAACTTATGGATTTATGTTGCTGATGTTTTGCTCTTTTTAGAGCATATCATTTTAGCTTATATAATTTACAAGAACATGAGACATAGTTCCAGTTAGGACATATTCAAGTTTGTTATTATTGGAACCATATTTGCTTCTCTCTTATAGGTCTAGCTTGGACTTTAGATGGTAACTTATTTAGCTTATATACTTTTATTCTGTCCTCACTATCTCTGAACGAGTTCAGGTTTCTTTGAAAATTAATTACAGTTGTTTTGAAATTCTATTGATTTGCAGTATGAAGGTAGTAAATAAGTTTGTTAATTTTTTTGCATTATAAAATATATTATTTCAACCCATAAAAAATGAACCAAACCGATAAAACCGACAAAATCGATAAAACCAAAACCGATAGAATTTATATTATAATGGTTTGATTTGGTTTGAATATTAAAAAAAAATGCCTTAATTGGTTTGATTTAGTTTTAGCCAAAAACTAAGTCAAACCGGACCATGAACACTCCTAATCACAATTATGGAAAAGCTCGAAAGACTTGACAGGTATACTCTCTGATATCACTACTATTACCTTCTTAAATAGAATCATTGTCTATTTTTTTTTTTAATATTTATGAAAATACATTCAGACAATTATGCAATAAAAGATCAAAGGGCAAAATTGAAACATATAAAAGCAATTCATGGTTGCTATTGGAATAAAGCAAAAATCAATTGGGTTTTGTGTCAAATGCTCAAAACGTGCAACAAGCAATCCTCCAATATACAACATGTCATAGCAAAATTATAATGTTATTCCAAGAATGCCCCTTGGTTGGCATGTTGAGTTGTTGACCATCTGTTGTCTGCTTATTCCCACTTATATATTAGTGTAGACTAGATTTAGGACTTTTTTGTCATTTAATTTTATAACATTTTTATGTAATTTTTAAATATATAATAAATTAGAAAGAAAAGTTGACAAATAAATTAAAATAGAAAAAGTACTAAATTTTACAAATCATCATACTCCTATATTAAAACGTTCAAATCTTTAAAACTTTACAAATGTGCAAAAATTAATATACAAAGACAAGACAAAAGTTTTTTTAACAATATATATGAAACTGAAAACATCAATTAATTCCACTCTTTGTAATAATATCACAGACCCACGCACATATTTCATTTTTAAAATTACTCCCTCCGGTTTATTTTATGAAAAAATTATCTAATTACACTCATTTATTTTATCATATTTTTTATTATTTCCATTCATTTCAAAAAAATTCAAAAATCTCTTCTTTCCATCCGGATACATTAATTCTGATTCATAAATTATCTCTATGTTTAATGTATCATGCTTTTAATGTTATCTGCTGATACATAAAAATTCTAATTAATGTATCCCGATTAGTGAATTAATGTATCTCAATTACCATATTTTTAAGGAATTTCTGTAAATTGAAAAATGGTAGGAAAAAATGGTAATTAGCCCTCTACACTATGTGATTCCTAAAAAATCTACTTATTTTATTTGATCCACTTTTTCTTCGTTCATTTAAAAAAGAATGATTTTTTTTATCAAACTCATCAATTGCAACTTTTCACATAACGTATTTAAAATCATAAAATAAAAATATATTTGACATATTTTTAATTTAAGATGACAAAAATTAAAAATAATTTACTTTTAAAAACAACCGTGTGAAAAAAATGGATCAAACAAATTAAAACGAAAGAAAGTGCAATGTTTTGTTGTCATGCTTTATAGATTAAGTATTAATTAATGAAGTAATAAATAACATTTCAAGGTTTGTGAATAAAAATCTATATATAATAATAAAGCTGAATATGTAAATGGTGATGTGACGCTCTCTAAGGGCTTCAATCCTATTTATCTTTTTGTGATTTTTTTGACCATTTGTCTAATTTTAAAATACAAAAAAATCACTAAAATATTTAAGATAGTCATATATAATTCTTTCTGCATCAATAGTTATATTCTTTTTATCATTAATGCTATTATTCTCTTTTCCTATAATATTTCTTAATTTCTTCTTTTACTATTTCCCCCCCTAAATTTCATCATTAATGATATTCATATCATTTCCTTATATCACTTCTTTCCTTCCTTCCTTTCTTTCTTTCTTTCTTTCTTTCTTCTTTTTTAATTTACTCAATTCAAGAAATTTATATCTCTATATAATATAAAGGTATTTTTTAAATCTCTTTTTACAATTTTCTTCCCTAAATCTCAGCATTAATGATATTTATTACATTTTCTTAAACAACTTTCTTTGTTCTTTTTTTATTTATTCAATTCAAAAAATTTATATCTCTATATAATATAAAGGTATTTTTTAAATCTCTGTTTACAATTTTCTTCCCTAAATCTCATCATTAATGATATTTATAACATTTTCTTAAACAACTTTCTGTGTTCTTTTTTTATTTATTCAATTTATTCAATTTATATCTCTATATAATATAAGGCAATTATTTTATCTTTTTTATTTGTGTTTTTCCTTATTTATTTATTTTTAAAGTTTCATCTCCATGACTTATATCTATTAAGCTTCTATCTTAATAATATCATTAATTCCATGACTTTTAAGTTTTCTTATTCATAACCCCCAACTATTTAATTATTAAATCTAATATACTTTATGATATTTCTCCATTTTTGTCAATATAAATTCACAAGTCTTTTGTAACATGAAATTCCAACTCAAGATTATTTTTTATATTTCATTTTTCTTTGTAATATTATTCTATTATCACAAGTTTTTTGTTTAATGAATTCCCAACTCAATTTGTTTTATATTTCATTGTTCTTTGTAGTATTATTCTGTCATCAAATTCATGCTTTAACTTGATACGATGAAAAAGACTCTTGAATGTTGATTAATTTTTCAAAGAGTGTGTCGGCCAAGAGTTCCAAAAAGTGGGCACTTATTTTATATTCTTATTTTTATCTATTTTCTTATGATAAAGTTCCAAGGAAGATGTGTGTGTTTTGTTTTTTCCATGAAACTTCTTTAATTTGAATTTTTTTATTTTTTTATTATTGAAGTCTGTATTTTTGTTTAGATGCAAAGTAGTTATTGTAACATTGTGTGTAATAATAATAGCTACTAACCAAAGGGTCAACCATACTATTGTATAGAAAACTATTTATGTTTTCTTTAAATATTTCTCTATTTCGTCCATATAAATTCATAATTTTTTAATTTCATGAAATTGCTACTCAAGATTATCCTTTTTATTTCATATTTGAAGTCGTGTTTTTCTTGTAGTATTATTGTAGTAAAGCATGACTCAACCAAAAAGGTTCTTAGATGTGGATCAGTTAGTCAGAGGGAGTGTTGAGATCTCAAAAATTGTGCATTGATTCATTATTATTTTTTTCATCTATTTTCTTATGATTGAGATCCTAATGAAGGTATGTGTATTTTGTTCTTTCAATGTAATTACTTAAGTTTGGAAGGTATGTGCATTTTGTTTGTACCTTCGTTAGACGAAAATTAATTATTGTAATATCAGTAATGTTATACCCAGTAAAATTATCAAAATATCCCTAAACTAAAGAACACTCATATAACGCACCTTTCTTAACTTTTTTAGTTAATCCAAGGCCGGAATATCAAATCACGGGGAAATATTTTATGGGAAAATGTTCTTGGTTGAATTTTAGGCCAAATGGATCGAAAGATAAATTTTAGGAGTGAAATGACAAAAAGCAGAGGAGTGCGCGGTAGGTCCGCATCCCAAAAATGATGCAGACTTACACTTAATCTCATTCTGATTATTTTCTACGGGGTTAGAATTCGATAGAATTTTTTTTTAAAAAAATGCACTATGACGGAACAAGTCCGCATTACGCACTTGTTCCCCCACAAGCCAATTTTTCTGCGCGTTTTTAATTTTAAGTAGGGCATTTCTGTCTTTTTCTTACCCTCTTATACTTAAACCACGACTGATATAGGTCATTTTCGACCTTAAAGGAGTTCCTAAATGGATTCCTAAGGCTTTTGCGCTAAATTAACTTAAGATCTAGGGCTAAGGAGTGGAGAAGAGACTAGTGTCACGGACTTAGACTTCAAACTAAGACCTCCGTGCTGCACTTCAAAACTTACTCACAAATCTTTCATGGTCTTGCAAGCTCAGGTAAGCCTTTTAGACTAGATCGCTAAGGGAACACTAGATTGTAAGAAGACAAGAGAACTTTTATGAAGAAGGCTTTGTATTGCTTTGGAAGAATGCTTGATTTCTAGATGATTTGCTACAAATGAATGACCCCTCTATTTATACTGCTCTTTAGGGGCTTAAGTATAAATAAAAATTACTACACAAGTCCTTTCATATTTACAAACTAATGCCTCTTCTAGATTTCTCTACACAACTAGAAGATTCTAAGGACTTTCCATGCAAATCCATGGAATTCTAAAGTCTTCTAAGGAAATTCTCCACATGTCTCTTGAACCTTCCACTATGGACTAGCATTTTTCCTATGTAAGGCTTCCACATGGGCAACTTTATGACATGTGGCACTTGCGTGGCGCTTATGTAGCGTGATGATGTGGTGGGTCATCATACTCTCCCCCACCTGATGTTGCGATGACCTCGATGCACTGCTGCTACAAAAGCTCTCGGATTTTGTCTTTAAGCTTCCACAAGTATTCATACCGTTCCTATGTGGCCTCTTTTGGAAATTGTCTCTCCCCGTGGATGAGGAACATGGCAGTGGCCTGTTGTCATAATTTTTGCCTGGTTTAGTCAACACTGGCCTCCTTCTTTCTTGGCACCTTAGAGGAAAGTGTCTTAACTTCTTCGACATCACGCCCTTCTTCATGCAAGGTGGCAATGCCTCTCCAACACCATTGTCTTCGCTCAAACTCGCAATGGTGTCTATGAATGTCGGTACTCTCTCCTCTAGGACCTTCTCAAGCTGTATGGCCGAAAGTTGGGTTGGTCCTTCCGTCTTCGGCACCTTGACTAGGGGTACCATACACGATCCCTCTTGCTCCAGAACCATGAATTATTGGAGGTAGGGGTTGATCACTATATGGCATCACTGGAAGAACTCATTCCCAAGGATAATATCAAAGATATCTAAGGGAGCAAAGGTAAAGTTGGTCTTACCTCCCCCATCTTGGTCATGACTACCTATCATCTCGTCTTCTCTTCCTCGGTCATGCTTATAATACCTGAAGGGCTTGTTGATGACTTCATCGATAGTTCTGACTTGTCGGCGTTCCAACTGCGTCTTGGCCCAATTTTGTAGCCTATCCATGAAGTAGAACAATATGTCATCATTCGTGAGGTTGGGAAGAATCGGAAGAGTAGTGAAGTCCTTTACATAGGCCCGTATGCTACCCATTTGCTTCAATTCCAGAAACTTGCATTTGTCCTCAAAGATGACATTATTAGGGGAAAAGGCCTTCTTAAACTCATCTCGAAACTGCTCCCAGGTGTTGATTGTGCATAGACCCTTACCTATATCAGAATTCCTGTACTTCCACCACAATATGTCCATCTTCGAGAGATATAACACAGTTGTGTTGATACTCGTCTCGTCATTCTTCACTTTGTTACACTTGAAGTAATTCTCCAAGTGCCAAAGGAAGTTCTCCAAGTGGCTTGGGAACCTAAATCTTGGCCTCCCTATCCGCATTGGATGTCACGCATCTTCTCGCTTCCACATATCCCTTGAGTGCTTCCATCTCAGCCTTCATGGTCTCTATCGTGCTCAGCGCATCTATGAGCCGACACTCTAAAAAAGTAATCATCTCCTTTATTTCATACTCGGCCACCTTGCGCAGCTCCAAATATTTTTGGATGTTGTCATTCTCCTCAAGGGTGAACTCCTCTAGAGACTTGAACTTGCCGTCGAACTTGTTCAAGCGCTTTCCCAATATCTCTATGGCCTATCGGGCAACATCCACCCTTGTGATCCACTCCATGCCGGGTATGACGTCCATGGGCTCTTCGCCTCGCTCATCGTCACTCACTTCAGTGGCTGAGGGTGAGTAGGATGTTAGGGCCTCGCTTGGTATAGGCTCAAGCGGTACCTCCTCATTTCTCTTAGAGTTTTTCTTTCCCTTGCAGTGCTTCTTTCCAACATCTTGCTTGACATTAGTGGCGGTAGTGGCGTTGATGTCTCTCTCACTTGCCATATCCCTTAGTAGAACCTCGCTCTAATACCACATTGTCACGGACTTAGACTTCAAACTAAGACCTCCGTGTGGCACTTGACAACTTACTCACAAATCTTTCAGGGTCTTGTAAGCTCTGGTAAGCCTTTAAGACTAAATTGCTAAGGAAACGCTAGATTGTAAGAAGATAAGAGAACTTTTATGAAGAAGGCTTTGTATTGCTTTGTAAGAATGCCTGATTTCTAGATGATTTGCTAAAAATGAATGCCCCCTCTATTTATACTACTCCTTAGAGGCTTAAGTGTAAATAAAAATTACTACACAAGTCCTTCCATATTTACAAACTACTTCCTCTTCTAGATTTCTCTACACAACTAAAAGATTATAAGGACTTTTCATGTAAATCCATGGAATTCTAAAGTCTTCTAAGGAAATTCTCCACATGTCTCTTGAACCTTCCACTATGGACTATCATTTTTCCTATGTAAGGCTTCCACATGGGTAACTTTGTGACATGTGGCACTTACGTGGCGCTTATGTGGCGTGATGATATGGCGGGTCATCACACTAGGGTTCAAAAGATTCAAGAAAATTCTTGACAGATTGATTGTCTTGTCTTTATCACAGGTATGTAAGGATAAACTAATTCATGGAATTTGTTCTTCCATGTGCTCCGTGATTGTGGTAGATTGATTTGTAAATGAATTGAGTTCCATGATAGTGTTTCTTGCAAATTTCATTAAAGTTAATATATTTTTACATGATATTGCATAATTGATATTTTCTATGAACTTGTTTCTTGAACAAATGATTTAAAACTATTTACTTTATGAATCCTTATAATATTTTGACTAATATTTGATATATACGCCTAAGGATTGAGTCTAGAGCCTTGAACTCATGAGTGCATGATTGTGATTGGGATATGAGTATGATGATGTGTCTTGATGAAACTTGATAGTCCTTTATATCTTCATAATTGAACTGTAATGAATGGTCTCAACTCAATGTTTTTATAAATGAATTTCAAAAACTACTCTTAAATAAATGATTGGGATGATTGTATAATTAATTAGTTGAAAGGAATGATTGGATAAAACTCTGAATTGATAAGAGCCTATATGATACTTATTAATTGATTTGATTGGGATTGATTATCTTATGGGCATTAAGTTTTGGGAGGAGTATTGAACACCGAATTGGGTAGGAGTATAGTCACTACTCAAATTATATGAACTACGTAGCCAGCGTAGGATGGAGGGTTAAACCCCTTAAGTCCCAAAATAATGGACTTTGATAGATTGTGGATCCAATGATAGTGATTCCTCCCTTACCCTAGCAAAGTATTGGATGGGTGTGGAAATGACACCACTTCATTGTATATCACCGACTTATTGGTGATGGTTGTTGGTTAGAGACACTCCCAATTAGGATATTATCATCCCCAATAATATTGTTTGATTGAGATTGTGAGTGATTAAGTTAAATTTGAAAAGTTTCACTATATTATAAATTTGTCTATCCTTGAGTTGAGTCATTTGAATTGATCGATGAGATAAAGGTAAGTGTTTTTGATTATTCCTCATTCTTTTCATTTTACATACTCGTACATTCCACGTGCTGACGTCTATTTGGATTTGCATCATTTAATAATACAGAGATAGGTTTTAGAGATCATCAACAAGTGCACATAGAGGATCTATTTATCTTCCAGCTGATTGATGAGTCCTCCCTGCCTTCGGAGGGTGCCATTCTTTTATCATCTAGCTTTAGAGTTTAGACTTTTAGTTTTATTTGATTTGAGGTAGCTATGAACCTGTCATTGGCATCACTCAAACAGTTGATAGAGGCTTCATTAACTAGATTGGTTGCTTGTTGATTTGATATTGTCTTTTGGCTAGTTTTATTCGTACTATTCTTATTGATTGGATTAGATAGATTGTTGGCCTTTGGCCGTATTCTATAAGTATCTATTTGATCATCTTGATGAGTTAAGTCTTTCGCCAATAGAGAGTTGATTGAATAATTATATGAATAGGATAAGTGGTTCACTTGGGGACTAGCAATAGTCTATAAGTGTCATCCACATCTAAGGTATCCTACCTGGGCATGAAAAACTTGGTATCAGAGCTCAGAGTTCAAGAGTCCTAGGGAGTCTATGAAGTCGTGTCTAGTATAGTCTTACTTATGGGTGTGTCGTGCACCACACTTGTAATCAGGAGGCTATAGAACATTAGAAATTGTTTTACTTATTTCATATTATGAGTTCGTGTGATAGAGTTTAACTCCATAAAAGTTTCCTTCTAATTCGTACATTGCTCAAATCCATTGGACTACCCCTAATACTCAAGGTGGTTGGAATAGTAAATCTCAGATCCTTACTGATGAGTTACTTTCAGATAAAGTAATCATAGGTTAAAGACACTACTCCAGGCTTGAGAGGAGACGATTAGTGTGCACAAGTCTATTGATTTAAAAGAATGCACCCTCATTCATATGAATCATGCGTTGAGCCAGAGAAAGATATATTTCCATACTCTCTTCTCTAAAACCTTACTTTAGATGTTATCCTCATGAAGAAGGTTATGTATCTAAATGATTAGTGTCACCCTTCGATGGAATGTGATTTGAGGCATGGTAACCTATGATTCGTAAAATGATCTTAGAGCTAAAAAGATAGAGTTAGAGGAGTAGAAATTGAATAGTGAGAATAGTGGTTCATTGAGGCATATATCCAAAGTTAGGTACTTATATGGTAAGAAATGGGGTTAGAAGTCATCCCTTCTAACTTTGATTAAAGATGTAGTAAGTATCGTCTAGCTTTCATAACAGGAGATAAGGGAAGGGTTGTTAGTTAAGATGAGTTATAGTACGCTCGAACCATAAGAGGAGTTTTATGTTGAGGTGTGTTTGTATTAGTAAAAGACCTAGTATGGGTGTTGAACGAAGGGAGGAGTAGTCATGAGATGATAGATCTAAGCTAGCTTATAATTTTGAAGAGAGTTCCCCATGTTATTTAGAAGGATATGAATATAACTAGGCAGTGAGGTGTAATGAATGAGTAAATAGTACTTAGGCTAAGAAAGGAGATGAGATGATAAATTGTAATTAGACAAATACTGAGATGATGATCGATTACTTGTCATGACGTCTTAGTAGGAGAGTTTTTCTTAATTTCACCTAGTAGTTATAAGTTGGTATAGCATGTGGGTAGTGTGTGATATGCATGTTAGTACTAGACCCTAAGCTTGAAATTGGGATGAGTAGTATAAAGAAATAGGGGATAACATTATGACTGTGATAGTGCTAGTTTTAAGATTTGATTTAGTAGGATTAACATGGTGTATGTGAGAGTTAAGATATAACTTGTGAGGGGTGTGTGTTAGAATGAGGGGTATGTGACCCTTAGGTGCAAATAGTGAATTGAGGCTAAGTCATTTGGTAAGAAGAGGCCTAAGATATGTATCTGAGGTAGTATAAAGTTGTATAAGGCTCTAATTTTATGAGTTGCTTTGGGTGACTGGTTAGTATCTTTTAGCTGCTAATGTGGATAAGGCTGGTTATGAGTTTTTCTTTCTATTTAGTATCCATAAGAATTGGGTCCAAGGATATTGTAGATAGATAATGATGAGTGTCCTATTATAGTTCAAGTTTCCGTCAACTAAGTTAGGAATATGTAAACCTAAAAGACGAGTGTTAGCAGGCTAAAGAGAGGATATTAGATCATAAGAGTTAAAGAAAGTGGATGTGTATGCCAATAAGAGAAGCAAGTATAGAAAGATGCCTAAAAAATAGAAGGAAGTTCAGGGAAATATCTTAGAATGAGGCCCCAGTAGCAGCTTGGCATCTTCGGTTATAGTATAACTGGAGAGTGTTGAGCAGTGTGCTTATAATTAAGTGTAGAGAATTGGTTCTCAGAGTTAAGGAGGTGACCTTTGAGCTCACAGGGAGATGATAAGGTAATGAACCAAAGTAAGTCTTGAGCTTTCAATATTGATGAGTTGAACATAATGATACATTATTGTTTTTCCATCTTGTATATCCCTAACACTTAAATGGATGTGATACTCTATTCCTACCATGTGTGTGAGCACCATGCTCATGTCCTAGACCTATAAGTCCCCCATGTTGATGCATATCCATGATGAGTTTGAGGATGAGAATTGATAATTTCATTCAGTAATCCTAATTTTGTCTCATGAATATAAGAGTTTTTAACCCTATGTTACATGAGACATGACTTGAGTTTCATAATATATATAGTTCCTTGACTCATGATAGGTCCTGAAAGACTAGAGAGATCATATTAGTTATGAATGTTCCTAGATAAGACTTTCTTGAATGAATCATGCTTATGAAGTTTTGCTCTAAACTTTTCAGTGATTCTTCTTTTCTAGTCTTGATAGCGATGTTGATGATAGTAGACTGAGTTGAGTGAGAGTAGATGGGGGAGAGTGAGTATTTCTTGATTGTGATAGTTATGTTGTACTTGTCTAGTTAAGGATAGAGGTGTAGAAGAGGAGCGAGATGAGACCTTGTGATGTGTAATAGACAGGTAAGAGTATGTTAGTGTATCTCTGGGTAAGAGCTCATGCAATAATGAAGGTAGAAGTATTAAAGTAGGCTTGACAATTTTTAGATGTGGTTGAGGTGGTTAGAATGATAGGCTTGATTGTGTAGTTGTCACTATGAGAGTGATGCTAGTAAGGTATTGATGACTTTTGGGTGAATGATTGGATATACGTGAAGGGTTTTATGAGGCTTGGAAAGAAGGGAAAGCTTGGGCACCAATATATTGGTCTTACCAAATTGTGAAGAGGATTATAGATGTCACTCATGAATTGGAGCTACCTTCTAAGTTTGCCGCCATTCATTTGGTGCTTCATGTTTCAATGATCGAAGA
This sequence comes from Solanum dulcamara, assembly GCF_947179165.1. Taxonomy (NCBI): domain Eukaryota; kingdom Viridiplantae; phylum Streptophyta; class Magnoliopsida; order Solanales; family Solanaceae; genus Solanum; species Solanum dulcamara. Next base: position 52,679,328 of record NC_077248.1, on the reverse strand, counting down.
AGTGCTTGAAAGATCCTTTGTTAGTAGTTCCCATTGAATGTACGGAAATCAAGAATAGTCTGTCCTATGAGGATGACATGAAGACCAAATATCCATTTCTATTTATGCCATCAACGATGATGTTGAAATTAATGTCCTATTCTTGATTTGAGTTAATGTCTTCTTTCTTGAGTTCGACGGTTGATCATCTAGATGTTTGAATGATTCAATTGTTTCGATGTTCTATTCATGCCTAATGATGAGAATGTTGAAGGAAATGTCCCTGCTCTTGACTTGAACTGATTTGTCTATTCTTAAGTCTAAATAGTTTATTGTCTAGATTGTTTGTTTGGATTGATTGGTTGATTTAATTGAGCATTGATTGTTATTCATGCCTTGAGTCCATTTCTAATGGTTGTTCATTTGAGGACAAATGATTCCCAGGGGGAGATAATGTTATACCCGGTAAAATTACAAAATACCCCTAGGCTAAAGAACGCTCGAATAACGCATTTTCCTTAATATTTTTGGTTAATTCAAGGCCAGAATATCAATCAGGGGGAAAATTATATGGGAAATGGTCTTGGTTGAATTTTAGGCCAACTGAATCGAAAGATAAATTTTTGGAGTGCAATGACGGAAAGTAGAGGAGTTCGCGACAGGTCCGCGTCGCGGACCTAACGCGTACTTACACTTAATATCATTCTATTTATTTTCTATGGGGTTAGAATTTAATCAAAAAAAATTCACTATGAGGGAACAAGTCCGCATCGCGGACTTGTTCTCCCATAGGCCAATTTTTCTGTCCGTTTTTAATTTTAAGGAGGCGCATTTCGATATTTTCTCACCTCTTTTATACTTAATCCATGACTTATATAGATCATTTTCAACCTTAAAGGAGTTCCTAAACGCGTTCCTAAGTCTTTTACGCTAAATTAACTTAAGAGCTAGGGCTAAGGAGTGGAGAAGAGGCTAGGGTTCAAAAGATTCAAGAAAATTCTTGCCATATTGATTGTCTTATCTTCATACCAAGTATGTAAGGCTAAACAAAAGTATGGACTTTTACTTTCATGTGCCCCATGATTGTGATAGGTTGATTTGTGAATGAATTGAGTCTCATGATAGTGTTTCTTGTGAATTTTGTTAAAGTTAACATATTTTTACATGGTATAGCATAATTGATGTTTTCTACGGACTTGCTTCTTGAAGAAATAATTTAAAACTATTTACTTTATGAATTCTCTTAATATATTGACTAATATTTGATGTATACAAGTAAGGATTGAGTCTAGAGCCTTAAACTTGTGAGTGCATAATTGTGATTGGGATGCGAGCATGATGATAATCTTGATGAAACTTGATAGTCTTTTATATCTTCATAATTGAATTGTAATTAATGGTCTCAAATGAATGTTGTCATAAATAAATTGCAAAAACTACTCTTAAATAAATGATTGGGAATGATTGTATAATTGATTTGTTGAAAGAAATAATTGGATAGAACTCTGAACTGATAAGAGTCCATATGAGACTTATTGATTGATTTGATTAGGATTGATTGTCTTATAAGCATTGAGTCTTGGGAGAAGTGTTGAGCACCGAATTGGATAAGAGTATAGTCACAACTCGAATCCTATGAACTATGTAGCCAGTGTAGGATGGAGGATTAAGCCCCTTAAGTCTCAAAACGATGGACTTTGATAGATTGTGGATCCAATGATAGTGATTCAGCCCTTACCTTGGCAAAGTATTGGACGGATGTGGCAATGACACCGCTTCATTGTACATCACCGGCTCATAGGTGATAATTGTCGGTTAGCGAAACTCTCAATTAGGATATGATCTTGCCTGATAGGATTGTTTGATTGAGATTATGAGTGATTGAGTCGAATTTGAAAAGTTTCACTATATTATAAATTTGCCTATCCTTGAGTTGAGTCCCTTGAATTGATTGATGAGATTGAGGTAAGTGTTGTTTATTGTTCCTCCTTCCTACCATTTTACATACTCGTACATTCCACATACTGACATCTATTTGGACTTGTATCATTTAATAATGTAGAGATAGGTTCTAGCGATCATCAACAAGCGCACCGTTGAGGATCCGTTCATATTCCAGCTGATTGGTGAGGCCTCCCTGCTTTTAGAGGATGCCATTCTTTTATCATCTAACTTTAGAGTTTAGAATTTTAGTTTTATTTGATTTGAGGTAGCCATGAATCTGTCATTGGCACCACTCAGACAGTTGATAAAGGCTTCATAGACTAGATTGTTCGCTTGTCAATTTGAGATTGTCTTTTGGCTAGTTTCATTCGTACTAGTCTTGTTGATTGGATTAGACAGATTATTGGCCTTTGGCCTTATTCTATACGTTTCTATTTGATCATCTTGATGAGTTAAGTCTTCCACCGATAGAGAGTTGATTGAATGATTGTGTGAACAGGCCAAGTGGTTCTATTAGGGACTAGCAATAATCTCTGAGTGCCAGCCACGCCTAGAGTACCCTTCCGGGGCGTGATAAGTAATATACCAATTACTACCAAGGTTCAAACACTACTATTGATAGATTAAAAATATAAATATATATTAAATATTGAAATACAACCTTTTTTATGATAGTTTTTGTGGTATGAAGAACCATTTATGTTTTATTTAAAGATTTGTTCTTTTTTATATTTATTTTAAAAATAGTAATTTTTTAAAATAATAATAGGTATATATTGTACACTGATTTTATATTTGTTTTTCATTATTTTCTGATGATTAAGATTCTAAAGAGGATGCATTTTTGTTACTATTAAAAATAAGTGGTAAGTAGAATAGAGGAAGGAAAAGAGAAAAAGAAGGAAAAATAATTAATAAAATATAAAAAAATATTACAATAAAGGATAGAGACAAAATTAAAAAAAATGTATATTTATTTAGATAATAATAAAAAAAATAAGAGATAAAATAACAAAATGAGTGGATAAAATCGACACTTTTCTTTCGCTAAGAATCCTATTTATCTTTTCCTTTTACCATAATATTTTAATAATAATAATACTAATTATAATAATAATAATAATAATAATAATAATAATAATATAAAAATGTGTTAATTAGTATCCTTGCATTCATTTATATTCTTTATTGTAAAAATTAAATGTCTCAAAATGTACTATTTTACTTATTCCTATTTTTTTCCTAAAATTTAAAAGACTAAATATTTCCTACTTTGACCTTTCATTTCCTCCATGAAGAATAAAAATATCTTAAAATGATTGATAGTCATGACATTATTTAGGTATTCATATCGTAGTCCAACAAATAAAGACATTATAAGATTGTGTAGAAATGATGACATTAGAGTTATTATATTTTTGCTATGTAATTCTTATATTCATGTTTTAGTTTGACTTGAATAATAATATAAAGGTTATTAAATGGTGATCGGCTTGCGGGAATGAATGTAGATAAGAGTTTGAAAATTTGTGCCTTAATTTCGTATTTTTTTCCTTCTAATTTTTAATGATTAAGATCATAAGAATGATTTTGCACAATTTATTTATTTATTGCATATTCTCTCCATAATTGTTTTTTTATATTTTATATGAATCTTTTTTATTATCGTAAGTTTATAATCTTTTTGGGTTCAAAATAACAAATTATGACTTTGTTGGGGGTCATATAACTGCTATCTAAATGTTTTTCTTTATGAAATCAATTAGACATATATATATATATATATATATAGATTATAATCTTTTTTAATAGTGCGAAGCACGGATAAATTCACTAATTTAAAATAAAATACAAGAAGGTGTGGACTGTGGTAAAAAAAAAGGCATGGTATATAAAAGGAGAAAAGGCATAAGTATCCCCTGAAGTTGTAGCGAAAAGTCACTTACAGAGTTTAATTACTTAGGCGACTCATTACACACTTATACTACCCAAAAGTGTAACTATATACCTCTTCCTACACCCAACCCCAGATATTATCTAGTGTGTGAGAGGCACTCACCCCCTAAAGATGCCACGTATTTATTTAACCCCACCCCGATTCTATCACCCATACCCATTTCTTTTCACCCAAACCCACTCATTTCACCCATACCCATTCACTTCACCCATAATCATTCAGTTCCCTAATCGACGAAAGACCTAATTGACAAAAACGAAGAACACCAAAATTGAAGAAATTGCTAAAGATATTTTCGATTTTCTAGTGTTTCTCTAGTTTTAATCGTTTAATCAAGGTTCCACTGTCATATTGAAAGGTGGTTGTTACGATCGAGGAGTTCATCGATTTGTTTGGTGGAAGAAAATCGATGGTTACTAGGGTTTGGTGGAGCATCCATTACAAACAGGTCAAGGCTTCTATTTTCATATGATTTAACCTAGGGTTTATTTTTGTCGTTAGTTTTTTTTTCAAGTTTACAATATTTCGTATGATTGAACCTATAGTTTGTTTTTTTCTTCAGTTTTTGCTTTCAAGTTTACAGTATTTCATACGATTTAACTTAGGGTTTGTTTTTTTCTTCAATTTTTTTCCAAGTTTACAGTATTTCATACAATTTAACCTAGCTTAGTATGACTCTTTGTTGTTGTATGTATTTTTCATGGTCAAGGGTCAACTGTGATTGCAAAATTGACTTGTTAATACTGTTTTCAGGTTATTAAAATGTCTTTTGAACTGATTACTTTGAGATTTTACCACGGTGGTGTTATGAAGATTGGAAAAAGGGAGTTGAGGGGAAAAATCATATGATGGTGGACAAGTTACTGACTTCTTAGATATTGATATAGATAGGTTGTCTTGTTTTTAATTGAGGGATTATGTGAAAGAGTTAGGCTATGAACTTGGACAATGCCTACTATATGTGAGACTACCTAAGATTAATGCTATTTTAGATATTAAATTAGAATTTGATACTAATATAATTTTTGAATGTTTGAGTAAAAGAGATATTTTGGAGGCATTTGTGTGTCACTTAGTTGGATATCCTATTTTGGTCCTACCTGAATTAGAATATTTAGAAGGGTAAAGTGGAGTAATTTGAGGTTAGGGAGCATCTCAAAACAGTGGGCACCCTAATGTGTCTTTTGATGCTGAACCAACACATGAGGTCCAAGAAAATGTTTCAAACCCTAACCCTTCTGCTTCAAATAGTTCTTCTCCATATATTCCTCCTTATATTGATCCAACTCCTACCCTTGACCATCCTATTACTGATCCAGCTCCTCTTACCCCTGACCATCCTATTACTGATCTAACTCCTATCCCTGTCAGTCATTCTACTGCACAAGATTCTGATATAGAGTTATTAAATGGAGGATTAGATGATGGGAGTGATATAGATGAAGAGCTAAGAATTTTTAGGGAGGAAAAAAAGAAAAGAAAGAGAAGAAAAAGGGGAGAAAAATCTCCATTGCCTGATTATGTGAAGTTAGGAACAAAAAAAAGGGTCAGATGCTGGGTATGATGAATCAACAGGTGGAAATAGAAATAACATAGAAGGAAGACTAGCTGGTGATGAGTCTTACTATCCATCAAATGAAGATGTTAGCTTTGAAACAGATACAGATAATTACAGTGATGATGAGGGAGAGGTTCAATAGAGAGCTAAAGCAAGAAGGAGAAAGAAATTGGAAAGAGTTGTATTTGATGCAACCTCACAGAAAATAGTATGGGAATTGGGTCTTGTATTTGAAAGTGTTAATGAATTTACAACTGCTGTTATCAAACATGTTGTTGATGAGCATGTTGCTATTGAAATGTATATTAATGAACCAACTAGGGTAAGGCTTAAGTGTACAGTTGGTTGTCCTTGACTGCTATTTGCTAGCTTTGATTCTAGATCAACTAATTTTGTTGTGAAAACCTACAATCTAGTTCACAAATGTGACCCTACCAATATGAACTAGATTTGTAATAGCAAGTACTTATCTAGTCACTACAATGAGAAGATAAATGAACAACCCAACATTAGAATTTTTGAGTTTCAAGAGATTATTAAAAAAGAATTGGATTTATATGTTGTAAGAAGATGTGTAGGAGAGCATGAAATAAAGTTTTACAAGAGTTAATGGGTGAATATGTTCTTGAGTTTGGAAGGATCTTAGACTATAGAGATGAGTTTCTAAGAACTAATCCAGGTAGTACATGTGTAGTCAAGCTTAATTAGAAAATATTTGAAGATGGTAGAAAAATGTTTTAAAGCTTCTACATATGATTTGATGCTTTGAAGAAGTCTTACTTGGCTGGTTGTAGAAAGTGCATTGGTTTTGATAGTTGTTTTCTAAAGGGAGTATCTAAAGGTCAGTTACTGGTTGTTGTTTGTAAAGATGGGAACATCAAATGATACCACTAGCTTGGGCAGTAGTTGAGGTTAAAAATTAGTACACTTGGAGCTGGTTTGTCAAGCTTCTTCAGGAAGATCTTCAGATGTGAGATGGAATAGACATCACGGTCATAACAGATATGCAAAAAGTTAGTTTCATTCTTGTTTTATAACTAAATATTTATTTATGACAGTTTTGATTTATTGCTTTATGAATGGTTTATTCATGTTTTATGACAGTTAGTCTTGCTTTATGACTGTTAGTTTCGTTCTTGGATTATGACTATTTGGTTTATTGGTTTATGATTCTTGGTTTATATTTATTAGTTTTCCCTTTTGCTTTATGTCTACTAGTTTGATTCTTTCTTTATGATTGTTATAGGGTCTTGAAAATGTAATAGGTATTCATTTACCAAATATTGAGCATAGAATGTGTGCTAGACACATCCTTTCTAACTGGTCCAAGACTTGGAGAGGTATCGAGAGGAAAAATTATTTCTGGAGGTGTGCAAGGTCTACTTTTAAGGTTGAGTTAAAAGATAACATTAACTATATGAAAAGGTTGGGAAATAAGATAGTTAATGATTTGTTGTATTATAACCCTAAAAGATGGAGCAAGGTTAACTTCAGTTTCACTACAAAATGTGACATTGTAGACAATAACATGGCTGAATGTTTCAATGCATGGATATTAGCAGCAAGGCACAAGACTATAATTACCATGCTCGAAGAAATTAGGGTGAAAATGATAAAAAAAATAGGGCAGATGAGAGAGTTTTGCAATAGTTGCATCAGTAACATTTCTCCAATGGCAATGAAAGTTCTACAAGAGAACACTACTAAGTTTATGAAATACAAAATTGAATGGAATTCAGACACAGGGTATGAGGTGCTTCACGGAGAATACAAACATATTGTGGATGTTAATGGACAAACCTGTAGCTGCAGAGCATGGATGTTGAAAGGCATACCATTTCTTCATGCAATAGCTGCTTTTCACCATAGAAAATTGGAGCCAATTGACTACATTTCCAATTGGTATAACAGAGAAGCTTACATGAAGACATACAACCACTTCATTCAGCCACTTCTGAATATGAAAATGTGGCCAGAATCACAAAACATCTCTGTTATACCACCTCATATTAGGAAGATGCCAGAAAGGCCTAGTAAGGCTAGGAGGAAATAGCAAAGTGAAAGTAACAACACTGGAAAACTATCCAAAAGAGGGTTTGAGATGTCATGCAGCACTTGTCATAGCAAAGGTCACAATAAAAGAAAGTGTCCTACTACTACTGGCGTAAGTTCTATTCCTTCTGCTTGCCAAGTTCTACACCTGCTGCTTGCCAAAATTCAACACCTGCTGCTTGCCAAAATTCAACACCTGCTGCTAGTCCAAGTCCTATTCCTGCTGCTTGCCCAAGTTCCACACCTGCTGCTAGCCCAAGTCCTATTTCATCCTGTGGTCGATTATGCTTTGAGATTTTTCGTATTTGCCTGAGTATGGTGGTGAAAACGTATATGTACTTTCTATTTGTGGACTGTCTAGTATTTTGGTATAATTATGATATAAATTGTATAGATTAGGCTGTCTGAGTGCTCGTATATAATTGTGGAGGATTGTGGTTATGTCAGGAGTACTTGCGTTCTGTATTACTTTACTTAGAGTTTAGTTTCCATTTTACTAAGTACTGTGTTGTTGGTGCTCACCCCTTGTTTCTACATCTACGTAGGATCTGAACCCAGCACCTACTACTCTAAGTACTTCTATTGATTTGGGCCGAGCTTCTGGATGCGTGAGAGGTAGCAGCTTGTCTTCTTCGGCAGACTCTCGCCGCCCATTTACTTTATGCTTTGTTCTGCTTGAGGACTGAGACATATAGACCTATACCTTTTTCTTTTTGTAGAAATAGTAGCTTGTACACGTGATACCAAGTCTTGGGTGGTTTAGAATCTATTTTTCGCTAATCCTTATCTATATCATGTTAGACTTTACAGTTCTGCTTTTATTTTCATTTATTTTGAAGTGTTTGGACTCTTAGACTGACTCGGCTTGGTGGGTTAGGCGAATGTCATCACACTCGATTTCGGATCGTGACACATATCAATATTATCTTTCAAAACATAGCATATACATTGTATGTGCGCGCACACAATATCATTGTATATATGTTGATACGTTATATACGATGTATATATGCTGATACAATATATATTAATAATATATACACAATATACACACATATAAGAATTGTGACTACAACTTAGAGATATGTGTATTAATATATATCTACTATAAAATATAAAATACAATTATATTTTATAATTATTCAAAAGTATCGCTATAATGTATAATAATGAATAGAGCATAATTAGTTACATAAGATATTTTTGTTTTATTTTTAAAATTTAAAATCTCTTAATGGGTTTGAATGAATTGTATTCGTGAGACTTTAACAATATTCTAGACTTCTCAAATACTATTTTTATTTTTGTAGTAAAGTTCAACTTCATTTTTTTTCCTCTTGATGATTTTGTTACGCCTCTCCTTTTGACCAACTATCAATTGGTTACCCAATTCTTTCCCCTTGAGCCGGTAAGATTTTAAAACGTGTAAATCTTGACAAGTAATTGTCTATTAATTTGTTAGAATCACACTATTTTAGTCTTACTATTAGTGAAAATTTTCACATAAATATCGATTGATTTACTACAATAGATTTTCTTTTCATAAATACGCAGTGTTGAATACCCTATTCATCTCTTCTTCTTAACTTAAGTTCTTAATAGCTTCATTTTTAACCCCACCCTGGACATTCATATGGCAACACATGTCCTTTGTAAGCGGACTTTAAATGCATTATTATTGCATCTTTCAATACTGGCAGATATCTTGACTTAGACGCATGCTTATCAACAGTTTTTCCCTTGGCGAATAGTGATAAAATGACAGTTTTTTATTTTTTTATTTTTTTTATTTTTATATTACCCTGTTCATCTCTTCTTCTTAACTTAAGTTCTTAATAGCTTCATCTTTAACCCCACTCTGGACATACATATGGCAACACATGTCCTTTGTAAACGGACTTTAAATGCCAACATTTTTCCTAGGAATTTACAGGTTAATCTATAGTCGTTATTAAGAAGTTAACAAGCTAACCATATGCTAAGGGTAATTAATTAAAACTGTATATGATAATTTATATAATAAAGCAGTAAATCAAAGTAACATCATATTTTTTGGGAAAAATTAAGTGAAAAACTATATAAGACTTACATGATTAAAACTGAGAGAGGTTTTCCTTTCGGGAACCCCGAAGGACTTTGCAAATAGACTGAACACTTCACACCAACACACTTATTATTATTTCACACTTTTAGTACAAACCAGAGACAGGTTTTAGGGAAATAGGATTTGAGTACATGAAAGGGAAGGGAAATATGTTGAAGATTTTTTCTCTCTATGGATTCTCTATTCTCTCTTCTTCTGTCTACTAACTCACTCTTATATAGACTTAGAGATATGAAATGAAAGGCCTAGGATATACTACGTGGCTCAATTATTTTTGGCCGACATATTGATAAGATTTTCTTAATAATGCGCTTCGGATACTCATTGGGCCTCATCGTCACATGCATTATTAATTGTATCTTTCAATACTGACAGGTATCTTGACTTAGACAGACACGTTCTTATCAACAGTTTTTCCCTTGGCGGATAGTGATAAAGTGACAGCACTTACAAGACACTTGTCTGAGGCCTTAATATTCTTTAGAGGCCATTGCATTTCTAATTTGTTTTTATAATTTCTATCATTCCTATATTTTCTAACATGTCTTTCTCTATTTAAATAAGGCTTTTTAGCTGAGGATCTTTTTAAGTAGTATTTTTTACATTTGTTTGACTGGTTGTTATAATAAGGTCATTTTTTATATTTTCTTTGCTTGTGTGGTTTTTTATCATAACTCTGATTTGTATAGATTACAGATTTGCAGAAATTCATTTCATTCTATTTTAGTTGCTTTTGTATTTGTATGTTAGTACACTTTTCTTGTAGTATTTTCATTACATATTGTATTTTTTATCCTATTGACCATAAAGCGGTAGGGTTTTGCTCTACCCCTGCTCTTTTATACCATCTTTCTTCTATTTCTCTTCCTAAAGCTCCTGCTAATTTTTGAAATAATTTTTTACCTAATTCATCGTCAAAGGTATTACCACTAACTGTGCAATAATAAAAGTAATCTTTAAGAAAGTCCTTAATATGCATCCAATTTGTAATGCTTAACTGTTATAATTTTATTACTGCATTTCTTTGTAAGGCTAATAGTCCACTATTTTGATCTTCTCCTGTTAATAATACATGTATTTTATTTGCAAAGTTATACGGGTTTGGTCCTAATTCTATTCAACTTTGGAACTCCTGAGGATAAGTTTGTTTATATGCTTCCCATACAGCTTTACATGATTCTCCTAAAAATGTTTCTAAGTACCTATACATTGTCTCTGCATCTGTTTCTTGATAATTTTTTATAAAATCTGCTACAACTATTCCTTTCCAGACATCTATAATTGTATTCCACATTTGTGGATCATGAGCTGCTATGTTGAGTATTTTTCCTTTATTTTCTCCTTCTTGAAGTTTAATGGGTTCTTCTAATGGCATCCTCCTTTCTGCTGGTTTAATATTGTTTTTGATTTCGGTATCTAGCATAGGCCATGTTTTTCTTGGTAAATTGCCTATACTATTTACTACATTTGATGCTGCACTAGTTCGTTGGAAAGGACTAGCATTATGAGCACTTGTTGCTTCATTCATTAATTCTTTGTAGCTTATTAGAGATTCTATATCACTAAATGGTTCCTCTATATTAGGTGTCTCTTTTTCTATATATCCTGTGTCTTCTATCCGATATATATATGCGCGCGTGCGCGCATGCGAGTGTGTGATTAGAAATGAAATTTATTGGTTTCAAAATTTTTGTACTGAATTAGCTAGTAAAATAAGGCCTTTCGTTTAACTATACGAGATATGTAAGTCACAGATATCTGTTCAACTATCAGTATTTTTATATATGATATGAAACACTATTAAATTTGTTGGAATATTTATTTTAAAAAACAATACGTAATTTTTTTTTCTTGATATTATATATGTATATTGCATGTATTATATATTTTAGGCACTGTAGATACAATATTAAGAATTAGCTAAATATCGAGAGTCATAACTAACAGATTACCGCGACTTTTTTGACAAAATATGATAAAAATTGAGGCATTGACATTCGTCGAATATTTGATCGTCGCTTTTAGCAAATTCATGGACAATTCAATTAAAACAAACTCGGTTTGTTGAATATTTTTCCACCATAGGTCCTTTTTTAAAATTATCGTCTAACGTGAAAAAAATGAAATCAATGAATAGAATCAATTTATTAAATATTTTAAAGAGACCCAAAAAGCGACCTTGTCCATCAGTTTTCTAAAAAATATTCTAGACGAAGATACCAAAAAAAATCAATGGCAATGCCGATTTTTTGAAGAAAAAAAAACATATGTAGAAAATTACATTCTACATTCCACATGTCAAAATAAAATGCAATTCAATATATAGCTAGAAATCAACATTAATTGCTGCCAAGTCAATTCTAAATGAGCTACAACATCAACAACATACTAACTATCGATTAAAAAGATCAATTTAACATAAAAAATTCTGCCAAAAGGATCAACAAAGTTTACCAAAGTTGAAAACTTTAAATATATACAATGTTTTAAATTGTCTTTAAATTCAACAAGAATCCTAAAGGGTAAGGTCTACAAACTTTTTCTCACTACTAGAATTCTCTTTCGAACTCTCTTCAACAATTGAGGTGGGAGGAAAACGGGTCACACCCTTCCAACCGCTTTCAATTAGGCTACTTACCTATTTCTTGAGTTCCTCGGCGATGTTGCACATGTTGTTATTTTGAGCTATTTATATTGCCTCGATATCTATCAAGACACGTGTATGTTTTTCTATTAAATGCTATAAAGGTGCAACTTGAACACCAACAACCGCCTCAACCTAGCGTGAAGTACCAACACTATACAGTCCTAACTGGATGTGGTACACTAAGTTCATAGAGCCTAGATCGTAGGCTCGATCTTTTTGTCTCTCCCTGTCACATGCTTACTCCAAATTTGAGTAGCGATATCCTATAGAGCTTGAGTTGGCTCATCTAGGACTTTCTGAGTCTGACTGTACACATACAAGTGTCGTTGATAATAAGTCTGCATATATAAAAATATGTCACGATTCGATTTCTCAAGTCATGATGACACCAACTACAACCTACCAGTAGGCAAGCCTAACCCATAACTTGGAACCAGAAGTAACGAGCTATCAAGTGAAAGATAAGCGAATGAAGCGGAACACAAATAAATATTGAGATGAAGAGAATTAACATAATATATAACAACACCCATCTCCAAGACCTGACATTAGTCAATAATCGAGAATCTAATCAAAATAAGAGTACAAGGCTTTTACAAATACAAATATATATACAGAAAGTCTTCGAAAGCAAAGTAAAGACTAGTCCTAGCCCAAAATAGATGGAAATTGACAACTCTAAATGCCAGGAACTAATCCAATCTCCAAATCCAAAAGCTTCTATGCAGAAAAAGCTAAGACGCTGATGATAATCCGTACTATGATAATCCGTACTATGATCTGCAAGGTGTAGAAGTGTAGTATGAGTACTAAATGAATGGTCTCAGTAGGCATATGCCTACTGAGCTTCACAGATAAAGCAAGTATAAATGACATATAAATAAGGCAAGTATAGCAGAAATAACTACACATGAGATATAACATGATAAAACAAGTAGTAAAAATAAAGAAACAGGATACACAAAGTAAAGGAAATGAGTCAAATAACGTGCCTGAAAGAGAAAGTCCAACAACCTACTTACAAAAAGAAGTACTACAGGAGTCAACTAAACAAGGGCAGAATGTCGACGATCACCGCTAATCACATAATAACCTAAAGACTAATCCAACTCAACCTAACAGGGAGTACCAACAACAAGTCCAAAATAAACCAAAGGATTAACCAACTACCAATGCAACACAAGTAAACACAATTATAATCAAACAATAATCAACCGAATGCCCATACCTCAAAAGATACAAACAACACACATAACCCCTAGCTTTCATAAAATTGGAGTAACAACAAAAAATTATACTGGTGATAGGTGATGCGTATAAATGCAAGTTCATAGTTTCAACAGTAACCATAAGTAACCAGTGCCATCAATAAATGTCATCAGGGCCATTAACCCAAAGCATATACACCCACCAGGCCCGCAGCCTACCAAGTAGGACCCACACATCTCTCTCATCTAGTACAATGATACTCATGGATAGAAACGCCTATAGGAGACGCAGGTAGTTCTTATATACTGTCTGGGCCCGAACCAAGTCTTCAACAAGTCATCTCTATCGTGGTACTGGAGGAATAAGTAGCCAAACCAAGTAAGAAAGGGCGATAACGTGCCAACTAGTCAAGTAAAAGCTGAGCACATCCCAGATGCCTCAAATATCTCAAGTAGGAAAAAGGCACGTCCTCGACACCTCAAATAGTTCAAGAATAAGTTTATCAAGTGATCTAGGTGGTACGACTCCCATTAAAACTAGTTTAAAATAATCGAAAGTGTGAAAATATGTTTTCTCAAATTAGTAGTAAAAATCCAATATATGAACCAGGATCATACCACAAAACACATAAAAATGCTCAACCAAATGTAATGCATGCCATCACCGCATTGAAACAAGTCACATTCAATCAAAAATGCAATACCAATCCTACCATGCTACTAAGGCAGAGGGAAATAACTAGGGATCCAACTGCTCCTCGAACACAACCTCAGCCCCAGCAATATAACAATAGTCAATAAGGCTCCACAAGCCTACTCTAAAATATAAAGTGAAGGAATTAAGAAACGACTTAGAATAAATAGGGGGAAAATATCTTTTGGAATGATGCCTTACACAAATATGCCACTCCAGCTTACAACCAAGTACCGCTAAGACAAACCTATGGCTTCGACAAGCCACTAAGGTCTCAGACACTAGCACAATGAACATCGTCTGAAATAAGCCCTACCAGGATCCACACCTAGCTATAAGGGTAATAGAACACATTATAAGGTATCTAAGACTAAAAACTAGACTAAGACCACCAATATCAATCCTAAGAAGGATAAACACGATAAGTCATACATAAGTTAGTCCATAAGCCTAAACTAAGGATTTCTTGAGACTACGCTAGTCTAAGGCTCAACCGAAGTCAAGAAAATAGAATAGAAGGAAGAAAACCTAATATTTGACCATTACCAACCCATGTAATATGTATCTCATACTAAAACCTTATGTAATAAAGCTAAATCAAAATAAGAGACCGTAGCCTACCTTGAAGCCGACTACACATGCTTTGAATTCTCTAAAATGAAGTTTTCCACCTCCGAAACACCTCCGATCACCGCCACACTAGAAAAAAATCGATCAAGATATCATTACAAATGTTTCAACCCAAATTTTGCAATAATAGGAGACATACCCAAAATTGGGTCTAAAATGAGATTGTGAGAACCATGCTGGGAATCTTGAAATTGACTCTATGAAAAGGTTCATTTTACCTCTCCAAACTTATGTCCCAAAACAGAACACAATTCAGAGCTCAGAGCAGCCCAAAATTACAAAATGCCTGAAGCCCAGCATTAAAGTGAAGAAAAGAGAGAGAGAGAGAGAGCACACTCTCTTTGGGATGGAAATTACCTCAAACAACTAGTTCCCGACAACTCCAATGCATAACCATGAACTTCCTAAACATGTTGGACTTTGAATCACCAAAACAGAGGTCTAGAGTTCTCACAATCGCACTTTGAAAATGGGGAAGAATGCTGAAAATGGTAGGGGACTGATCTTAAAAGGCCTGAAAATTATTCATCACTATCGCAAGCCTAATGGGTGGCGACAGTGATGAAGAAAATATGATTTTTCATAATTTCTTAATAGCTGTCACAAGGCCAAGGGTCGCGATCGTGATGAATAAAATTCTATGCACCAGCAAAGCTAAAAAACCAAGAAGGCTTCGATGTTCTATTAGGTGCTTCGAATTAATCGGGGACCCTATGAACATAAACGATATATGAAATCTGATTGTAAATGATATTCTAGACTCAATGAAATCAACGAAATAACTATCCAAGGTCTTTTACTAAAAGTATTGATTGAAGTCAATATTTTAACTATTACAAAAAAGCAACTAAGTGCCCAAAATAAGAAAGGAAGACCTCTAGACCCAAACAAAAGGTCCTAACCAAATTCAACATTTTGGAGGAAATGGCGCTGACAGAATTCTCTTAAGACAAATAATTCTCCAAATGTTGACCAAAGTCAACTCTAGGCCTTTAAGCTTTTCAACATCTCGTTCAAGTGCTCAAACTCACACCAAAATCCTTGGAAACCAAACTAAAGGTCTTTCTAAACCAAACTTGACTTTTCATAGCTAATCGAACTGACAAAATTCTCATCCGAGCATCTTTACTAAGAATTTTGATCAAGGTCAAACTTAGGTTAAAACTTAGAAGCTAAAACACCTAATGGCACAAACTCACACCAAAAGACTTGGAATCCGAGCCGACCATGCCACTAGCCTAAATTGACCCTTCTAGAGTTGATGAAACAATCAGAATTCCATTTTAGGGCTGTTTTCCTAGATTTTTGATCCAAGTCAACCTTTCAAACTCCAAGAGCTCCAAAACACAAAAAGAGTATAAAACCCAAATGAACGACCAGGTGGTCTAACTGTTAATGACATCAAGTCATAAATAACTTAGGATCACTAAAAGAAAGCTCTAAATACTAAAAAGATCAAAAAGCAGAGGAAATGACCTAGAGGATCATTATAACATCCACTACAAAAAAGGACTTTCATGACATTACAACCTAAAGGCACAAAAGATTGGGGTAAAAGGACAGCATGCTCCGCCAAACCCTCTCACACCCTCTCACAATGAACAACATCAACACAAAACTCAAGTTGAGGGAAAGATCCTCAAGTTCACCATAAACTCCAACAACTCCTCCAATTCTCCTTTTGGGCTCCGACTCTTCCCCAACTGAACCAAACTAGACTAACACATCAGATTCATCTGAGAAAACCAATACCTCACTAAAACTATCAAACTAAAGCTCACACACCACATCGACAGATATAACAACTCTCTTATTGAAATACTCGCGTTATGATCCTAATCCAATATCTTCTACTCACCAAGTAGTGGTCTATCGGTCCTTAGCCATTTTGAATATTAACGGCACCATCTGAATCCTCATTTTAGAACCACATCACACAAACAATGAAAGAGCTACTGCTCCACCTAAACATCGAGGAAAAACAAACACCAAATCAAGGCACTCAACCTAGGGTAAATCCCAAACCCCAATTTGAACTTTAAAAACCAACTATCCAAGTTGAAACTTAACCTTTTTAAACTGAACACTCCACTCCTAAGCAATCCAAGCCGGTATGTAGCATATATGCATAGACAATTGATCAGTAATGGTCTAAAGGTACCAACTCCCGTCAATGGATAACACAAGTTGCTCAATACTTTAAATGAACTTCGCATCCTGAGCAAGAGCTAAGTCACAGATTTCACGAATTACTTTGATCCTATCTTGTAGATGAACCCTCTAAGAAACTTTCCATCCTCTAGCTAAGGCTGCATCTGAAGACACCAATGAATACCACCGATCTGACACCAAATGACAAAAAAAACATTGAGAGCTACTAACATAACAATAAAGAACATTCCACAATAGTAACAAGGTGCAACAAAATGTCATACTTCCCATATTCTAGCTAGCCATAATCTAAACACCATGACCAGTAGAAGGAGATGAATCCCAAAAGACAAATAATCGAATAAAAAAAACCACCAAACCCGCCATAAAGAAATGAAAAAGATATACTGAACGGACAAACTACCACTACACGACCTCAGGAGCTTAGGCAAGACTAAGGCAAGGGAAGAAAATGGTCAACTAGGACTACCATACTCCATAGAAGGCGATCCTACCCTTCTCATAACTCTAACAACCACGAACTCTAAACTACTAATCCAAGGGGATGACATACAACTAAGGTGACAAGATCAAACAATATTACAAATCACTAACTAGGTAAAGTTAGACTAGACACCTCACAAGCTAAGATCGACATCACAACAAAAGAAACCAACAAGAGAGAGAAAAAGGAAAGCTAGCTAACTTAGCCAAAAACTCATAACACAACCACCAAGGAAAAGGCACATGGAGTTAATCAACCACTACTCCCAATCATGGTAACTCAGCGTAGTCGATCCACTAGTAAAAGAAATCAACTAGAGAAACTCAACATATACACACAAATCCAAATAAGGTTGTCACAATAATCATAACATGAATAACAAATCAATTAGGTTTGAATGGGTATGAAAACCCCCAAATCACACAAGATAAGAAACAATGGAATAGAACAAAATAACAAAATTACCCTAATACAATTAATACATGGAGCCTCGGACTTTTGCTAGCCAATAGAAGCATAGGATGGATCATGACCGACCTTAGCCTGAGCTTGAACACCTGAAGCACCACCAGCAATACCTTGAGCACCACCTCTGACTAGATACAATACAAACCCATGAAATAGACCTGATTGAACAAAGCCTACACTAGTCCTGCACTAGGGACTCTCTCTAGACCGATGACCAAGCTCCCTATAGATACAACAAGGTCCAACAAATCTATCTTGGGGAATAAAATAAGTTCACAATGTCTGGAATATCAACTCAAGCCTGGGGCACTCCCAGGATAAGGGACCAAATTCCACACAATTATAACAACCCCTCCCGAATTGACTTGAAGAATACGATACACTACCCTGGTTACCTCTAAAAAACTATGGACCATCTCTAACACCCGAGAGACCATCCCTAGTTGACTATACCAGAGCCCCATGACTTGATTTCTAGAATGCAACTCTCGAGAACTAAAACCTAAATTTTACCCACTACGAGCACCATAACCTGCCTCAGGACCTCTTGGAACCTTGGGTGCTACCACTATAGGGTTGGTGGGTCAAGAAGGAGGATGACCCTCACAGAACTGATACTCACCTAGAAGTTAGATGCTGCCAATACTGTACTAATGGCGAGGCCTCTTACTACTATCTTTGTAATCCTCAAGGTATGCCTGCTCCACGACCCTCATATAACTTAAAACCTGAGGAAAAGTAGACCCAAGTGCAATCAAATTCTCCGACTCCAACCTAAGTGGAAAAGAAAACCCTTTGATAAACTCCTAGCTCATATCCCAATCCATAGGGAATAATGTGGGCATAAGACCTACTTACTCTAAAAATCCTAAAACATACTCAAATACTAATGACAATCCTTGTTAAGGACTAATCAACCCAACTCTATCCTGAGAAGCACCCGCTGCACCAAGAACCACTCCCACCGATGGTGTACCCTCAAGGGGACTCAAGTCTCCTAAAAATATACCTTGAGGAACCAAGGTAGACAACGATAATGTCGGAGCTTGGGCTGCCCCTAGAATCTTTGTTTACTAAAGTACTGGGGGCCTCCATCCCGACCAATTACTGAATCTCTTGTAGAATATGCTAATGCTCCATCCACACCCATTGAATACCTCATGTTGTGCATCTAAAAGAGTGTTTTTCAAAGAAGCAGATTGTAGAGGTTATTCGAAGAGAACACACGATAAGAAGTCAAGAACAAAATTTCCTAGGAATGCCCTATAGCCTCCCAAAGATAGGATACAGACGTCTTTGTACCAATTTGCAAGATTCTACAAGGTATTTTCTCTCATACCAATGATGTTGGTCAACCTAGAACTCTAATACCAACTTGTCACGACCCGATTTATTATGTCATTTGGGCACCTACTACAACGCAACAATACGTAAGCCTAACCCATAGCCCAAACCATAAACAATGAGCTATAAAATAGAAGATAAGCGAATGAAGTGGGACACAAATAAATAATAAGATGAAGAGAATTAACTAAATATATAACAACACTCATCTCCAAGACCTGACATTAATTTGTAATTGAGCATATTGTCGAAATAAGAGTACAAGGCTTTTGCAAATATAAATATATGTACAGAAAGTATTTGAAAGTAAAATAAAAACTAGTCCTAGTCCAAAATGGATAGAAATTGGCAACTTCGAATGTCAGGTGATAACCTAATCTTCTAATCCAAAAGCTTCTATGCACGAAAAGCCAAATCACTAGCCATAATCCGTACTATGATCTACAGGGGCAGAAGTGTAGTATGAATAATAAATAAATGGTACTCAGTAGGCCTAGGCCGACAGAGCTCTATAGATAAAGTAATTATAAACAATATATAAATAAGGCAAGTACAATATAAGTAACTACACATGAGATAAACATGATAGAACATGTAGTGAAAATGAAGAAGCATAATACGCAGAGTAAAGTAGATGACTCAAAGAATGTACCTGAAAGCGCAAGTCAAACAACCAACTCAATAACAAAAAGTACTACAAGAGTCAACTAAACAAGCGCATGATATCGACGATCACCAACCACATAACAACTGAAAGACTAACTAAACTCAGCCTAACAAGCAGTACCAACAAGTCCAGAATAAGCCACACCATTAACCAACTACCAATGCAACACAAGATAAACACAATTATAATCAAACAATAACCAATCGGATGTCTATACCCCCGGAAGGTACAAACAACAAACATAACCCTTGGCTCCCATAAAACTATGGGTACCAAATAATAAATAACTATACTTGTGATAGACAATGCGTATGAATGCAAGTTTGCAATAAAAACCCATAGTATCATTGGTAACCATCAGTAACCAATGCTATCAATAATCGATATCAAGGCCTTTAACCTAAAGAATATACACCTACCCCAGCCCGCGGCCTGCCAAGTAGAACCCATGCAGCTTTCTCATCCAGTACAACGGTACTCATGGCCAGAGGGGTCCACAAAGGACACGTTTACTTTGTATACACTGCCTAGGCCTAAACCATATCTCAACAAGTCATCTCTATTGAGGTATCAGAGGAATAAGTAGCCAAACAAAATATGAAAGTCGCCCATCGCACTAGCTAGTCAACTAAAAGATGAACATATCCCAAATGCCTCAAATATCTCAACTAGGAAAAGAGCACATCCTCAACGCCTCTAATAGTTGAAGAATTAGTTTATTAAATGATCCAAATGGTATGACTCCAGTTAAAAATAGTCAAAAGTGTGAAAATATGTTTTCTCAAAATAGTAGTAAACATCCAATGTATGAACCAGAATAGTACCAAAAAATATGAAAATGCTCAACTAAATACAATGCATTCCATCCAAACAAGGCACACTCAATAAGAAATGTAATACCAATCCTACCATACTACCAATGTCACGCACTAGGTGTGACATAATGATTAGAATTATGAAGGACCCCAACCAAGCCTCTTAGTATATCATAAATGAGAATACATAAGGTAAATAAATAAATAAGGCTAAATCATAGATGTGGAAATAATTCTCAACGTGAATAGTCTCAATAAAAGACTCCATGAACATCTAACATGCCTCTACTAGTATATATAGGGGCATAATACAAGCTTCAAACTCACACAAAAAATGTAAGTAAAAGCCATAAAGAATAATGAAAATATAGATGTCTCATCCTCGAATCATATGGACTCACCAACAATGAGAGGGCAATTCTCAAACTCTAGCCATGAGTGAGAGGTGCACAATGATCGTCGGATCCTACATTATGATATGATGTAGAAAAGAGTATGCATTAGTACATGAAATACACTTAGAATTGAGAAGCATGCATGAACAATAATAATAGGACATAAACAATATGAACATGGGATGCATGACCAATATCATAAAATATGAGTAAAACTTGAAACTATTTGAATACCATCATAATCATGTAGTAAATGGATCATAAACATCATAAGAACTTATATCATATCATTAAACATCATAAGAACTTATATCATATCATATACCTTTGTGTGGAATAGGACCTTAACCAACACATAAGACCATGAAAGCTATAATATGGAATTCAATGTAACTTCCACATTGAAAAGAGAGCAGATACGTACCAAGGTAGACTACTTGGAATATCATAACATCATGAGCTATATGTGGATCCACTAGCTAGGCCATATTGGAAAACCAACGTAGGCAATGTGGGACTAAAGGTTACTACTATGATTCCCTTGGGTCTCTCTTTGATGTTTCGAACTGAACCCCACCTCAAAATCCTCTCAGTACTTAGTCATTATCCTGATGAAATTTATAAAATATAGTCATTAATATAATAGAAAAAGGAAATAATAACTACCAATCCAACATTATAAAATAATCATATTAATAGCTCATTAATATGATGGATTCATAAAACAATGAGAAAACTTTTCAATTCTTATGAATTCATGAGCTGTTGAGTAAACCTTTCACCAACTTTAATATAAGTGTATGAGGAAAACCCATCACGACCTTATACTTTTCTTGAAATATGATTGAAATCATAATTCATGATTATACATTACTTTCATGAGACATTCATAATTCCTTGATAACATTCATAAATCATTCATAGAAATCCTTTAGCAATCATGACCATAATTCATAAATTTATACTTGAAAATAGCATAATACATGGGTCTATGAAAATCAACTTGAAATCATGCAATTTAACTTGAATCATGCGTAGTTTAATCAATGATAATGAAGTAAACCCTAATAGAATTGACCTAATGGAATATTATAAGAATTAGTGCTTTGGAAGATAATTTATAGAAGGAAAATTTGAAGGAAAACCTTAGGACTCCATGGATGGAAGGATCCATGGATGAATTCTCACATAACTTAGACAATTGAAGCTTTAAATGCACTTGAATTGGAGACTTGGACTTGAGGAAGAAGAAGACCTTGGGAGAAATTTTAGAGAGACGAATTTGTAATATGCGTGTTGGAAGTGAATGAGGGAGTTAGGAGGGTTTATAGTAGTTAATAGAATATGATTAATCCCCAAAAATCATCCAAATACATTAATGAGATTATAGGGAAAAGTCCAAAATACCCTTACTGAAACACTGATCAGACTACTAGATGGGAGGCCTTCACGGCCCATCAAATGCACCATGGCCCGTGTAGAGGGTCGTGGTTTGGAGAGTTAAAACTGACTTTAGGAGTCACCCTACATGAGCCTCAGTATGGCATGTGAAGATTTCCACGAGTCGTGGAGTACTTCAAGAAGTTGTCCTCTTTAGGGGTTCTGAGGGAGGAGTTTCCACGGAAGACACTACTGTCCATGAAGTCCTCCATAGGTCGTAGAACTAGTCATGGTCCTCAATTAATTTTAGGGTCTTCAGAGTGAAGTTCACGAATGGGTCTACGGTCCATGGAGTCTACCACGAACCGTAAACCTTGTCATGGAATCTCACCCAATTTCTTCAACTTTCCAATTCAATCCCACGGTGCCTTTCACAACCCGTGGTTTATTACACGGCCTATGTACATGGCCCTGATACTTATCTGGGTTCAAAAAGCTGATATTTTTTGAGATCTCTTTTTAAACTCCATTTTCTGACTTTCTAACTTCTAGGGTCTTAAATATATCCCCCATGGGAACATTCATCCTTTAATGCAACTCATACTAGCATGAATGGCATAGGAAAGAGACATAACAGCCCAACATGAATTCAAAACATATAAAAAATGCATAAAATATCGAATATTCAATCCCATGCTATAACATGACTTTAAAACTCATTTCATGAACATGCATATGAAAATATGGGAATAACTGAAACACATGGATTGGGAAGAGAATATCATGAGGGAACTCAATACCTGAACTAGGAACAGAAGGAGAGAGATGAGGATATCGTGACATCATATCAGCTTCAGCTTCCAATGTATTACCTTTAACCTCTTGGTTCCTCCATAACACCTTAGCGGAAGCTATTTCCTTTTTCCTCAACCTTCTAACTTTCCAGTATAGAATATCAATCGAAACCTCCTCATTTAAGAAACTCTCTTTCACACCAATGCTGTCCAAAGACACAATGGAACTAGGATCACTAGCAAACTTCATCAACAAACACACTTGGAACACCGGATGCACCGATGCCAACTCTAAAGGCAAATCCAACTCATATGCCACCTTATAAATCTGCCTCAAAATCTAATATCGTAGTGGTGACTAAGCTTCCCCTTCTTGAAAAAATGCATAACACCCTTCATGGGTCAGATTTTGAAGTAAACCCAATTATCTACCTCAAACTCAAGTTCCTTTATCCTTATATCTGAATAGGACTTTTGCCGACTCTAGGCAGTCTTCAATCTTTCTCTAATTAGTCTAACCTTCTCCATAGTTTCATGGACCAACTCGGGTCTAATCAAGACAACTTCACCAACTTCAAAGAACCAATAGGAGATCTATACCTCCAAAAATGTAATGCCTTAAATGGAGCCATCTGAATGCTAGAATGGTAGCTATTATTGTAACCGAACTCAATCAAAGGAAAATGATCATCCTATTTACCCTTAACATCAATGACACAAGCTCTTAATATGTCCTCTAAGGTCTGAATAGTACTCTTGACTTGACCATCAATTTGAGGGTTAAAAGTTGTGCTAAGCTTAACTTGAGTACCAAGACCCTTTTGGAATGACCTCTAAAACTGAGATATGAACTAATCACCTCAGTTTGAAATGAAAGACAATGGAACACCATGAAGCTTAACAAACTCGTGAATATAAAGTCTAGAATAGTCCTTAGCTGAATAAGAAGTCTAAATGGAAAGAACATGAGCCAACTTAGTCATTCGATCAATAACCACCTAAATTGAGTCATGTTCCCTACGGGTACGAGGCAAACCTATAATGAAATTCATATTCAAGGTTTCCCACTTGTAAGTAGGATTCTCAATATCTTAGGCTAAATCTCTTGGGTTTTGATTCTCAACCTTCACTTATTGGCAATTAGGTCACTTTGCTACAAACTCTGCAATATTACTCTTCATGTCATTCCACTAATGCACTTCCCTCAAATCTCTATACATCTTTGTGGAACCCCAAAAAATAGAATACTGCAAACTATGAGCTTCAAAAAATATTATTTCACTTAAGCCATCAACATCAAAAACACACAAGCCTTCATATCTAAACATACCATCTCCCCCTTTGGAGAAAGCCTCAATGGCGTTTTCGGCAACCGTTTTTTCAACTCAGCCAAAGTAGGATCATTATCTTGCTTAGACTTAATATCAGCCTCAAGAGACGATTCTCAACCATTTTGAACAAAACACCACCATCCTATGAATCAACTAAAAATATACCCAAACGGGATAATCTTTGAACGTAATGAACTAACTCCTTCTTTTCATCCTCAACATGAGCAGCACTATTCATCTACAATTTGCTAAGAGCATCGACAACTAAATTATCTTTACCCAAATGGTACAACATACTCATATCATAGTCCTTCAACAACTCAAGTCATTTCTGCTACCTAAAGTTCAAATCCTTTTGGTTAAACACATATTTCAAACTCTTATGATCGGTGAATACATCAACATGGACACCATATAGATAGAGTCTCCAAATCTTCAAAGAAAATATAACTGTCGGTAACTCCAAATAATGAGTTGGATAGTTTTTTTTCATGAACCTTAAGTTGCCCAGAATCATAGGCTATCACTTTACCATTTTGCATCAAAATGTAACAAAGACCAACCCTTGATGCATCATAATAAACAACAAACCTAGCGGATCTTTTTGGAAAAGTCAACATCGGAGTGGAGGTAAGTCTATCTTTCATCTTTTGGAAACTTTTCTCACATGCCTCAGACCATTGAAATTTCACCTTTTTTTGAGTCAAAGTAGTCAAGGGTGATGCAAGGGAAGATAAACCTTCCACGAATAGTCTATAATAATTGGATAAGCCCAAGAAACTTGGACTACCAGAAGGAGACAAAGGTCTAGGCTAATTCTTAAACTTTTTGGTTTACTTAGGATCCATCATAATACCTTCGCCAGAGACTATATGGCCTAGAAAAGAAACTAACCTCAACCAAAACTCATACTTGCTAAACTTAGAAAATAACTTCTGGTCATTGAGAATAAGTATGACAATCCTCAAATGATCAGCAGTCTCTTCCTTACTCCAAGAATAGATCAATATGTTATTAATGAAACTACTAACGAACATATCCAAATATTACTTGAACACTTTGTTCATCAAATCCATAAAAGCTACAAGAGAATTTGTTAATTCAAAAGGCATAACCAAAACTTCAAAGTTACCATACCGACTTCTAAAAGCCATCTTCAGAATGTTACATTCACTTACTCGAAGTTGATGATAACCCAAATGAAGATCAATCTTTGAAAAGTAGCTTGCTACTTGGAGTTGATCAAATAAGTCATAAATAATTAGGATGGGATACTTTTTTCTTAATGTTACCTTGTTTAATTGCCATTAATTGATACACATTCGGAGAGACCCATCTTTCTTTCTAACAAAGAGAACCAGAATACCCCATAGAAAGATACTCGGTCTAATAAAACCCTTATCTAACAAATCCTTCAACTGATCCTTTAGCTCCTTAAGTTCCTCTGAGTCCCTTCGATAAGGAGGAATATAGATAGATTAGGTATCAGGGGGAAGACAAATTGAAGTCTATTTCCCTTTCGAAAGGGATACCTCGGAGGTCATCAGGGAAAACTTTTAGAAATTCATTAACAACCGAAATTGACTCAAGCTTAGGAGCTTCAAAATTTGTATCCCTAACTCTGACTAGATGATATATGCAACCTTTGGAAATCTTTTTTTGAGCTTTAAGGCACGAGATGAATTCACCCTTAAACACAAAATTACTACCTTTCCATTTTAGGACTGGCTCATTAGGAAACTGAAACTTAACCACACAGGTCATACAACATATAGAAGCATAACATGCATGGATCCAATCCACATAAAGGATAACATCAAAATCAGTTATATCAAGCTCTACAAGATCAATTGGGGTGACTTTATGAAAAACTAAAACTGGGCAATTTCGATAGACTCACTTAGCCACAACCGAATCTCTAACAGAAGTATAGACCAAAAGTGGATCTAGCAAGATCTTAGGACTAATAACAAATTTCATAGCAAGATAAGGAGTAATAAATGATATAATAGCACCCAAATCTAACAATGCATAAATATCAAATTCAAAGTCTTTTAACATACCAGTCACCACGTTGGGTGAATCCTCTAACACTTGATGAGTTTAAAGGGCATAAATTCTATTTTGGCGCTGCTTACCACTCGAAGTAGTACCATGCCGATCCAATCGGCCCGTAGTAGTCTGAGCCTGAGTGTGGGCCTAGGGTCAACCACCATCTCTAAAATCCTTTGCCTAATTACCTGACTTACTAGATCTATAGCATGCATCCGATCCTACCAAGCATTCTCCCTTATTATTTCTCCCACACTCTTGCATAGAGGAATGACTGGACGACTAAGAGCTCCTCCTTGAACTTTAGGGTTAGGCACCCTATCCTTATAAAGCTTTGGAGATGGAGTGTTTAAAGAATTTTAGTTGGAATTCTTTTGACGAAATTGAGGGCGACCACTATTTTTGAACTTGCCATGAGAGTATCCCCATTATCAGTTCGAGCCCTCTTTTACTTCCTTCTAGATATCTATTTTACCTTGCCCTCCTCTATTTATTTGGCATGTGTCATAAGACTCAAAATATCCATCTCCTTGATGAGCATGTTAGTTCTATATTCTTTGACCACCAAGTTGGACACACTCAAAATGAACTTGCTTATATGAGCCTCAGATCGACAACTATAAAAGGAGCATATTTTTATAACTTAGTGAACTTGAGGGAATACTCCCTCACACTCATATTACCTTATCACAAGTTGATTTACTCTTTCACCTTAGCTTTCCTTAATTCCAAAGGAAAGAATCGATCAAGGAAAATACTCTTGAACTCTTCCCAAGCAACGGGACCTTCATCTCCACCCCTTTCACCCTTCCATTGGTCAAACCACACCTGAGCAACTCCTTTAAGTTGATAAGCCACTAGATCCACTTTTTCCATCGGGCCCTTGTCCATAATATCCAGAATCTTGGAAATACCCTTAATAAATTCTTGTGGATCCTCGTCTACTTTAGAACCATGAAATTTGGAAGGGTTCATATGGGTGAAATTACAAACTTGGCTAGTCGTCATACCCACATTTAGTTCATGGGAGCTACCACTTCCCTATTAGCTTTAGAGACTACGTCTTGGGCAAGTACTTGGAATGAAGCATGAAACTTCATATGAGAGACTTAATCATTCAAGGGGTTATTTGGATCTTGGGGAGCTAGTAGCTCCTCATTGATATTCCTTCTTGAGAGAATTCTTCTTAGAGGCATATTTTTGTAATCACAAAGAAAAGAGTTAAAGGGAAAAACCTTAGAGTTCAACTCTATCGCACGATATAAGAATAATAAAAGAAATGAAGGTTTTCCTAAAATGCTTCATAGACTCCTATTCATAGATGTGACACACTTCACACCGATGAAAAAGACTCCACTTGATGCATTTTGTTAGATTGCTTAGGAGACTTTAAACCTTGTGCTCTGATACCAAGTTTATCATGATCCAAGCTAGGCCCTAGGCATGACACTGCAATTAGAATATAGAAGGACTCCACCAAGTTTCTTAGCATATCATACATGAGAATATATAAGGTAAATAAAGAAAATAGGCTAAATCGTAGATATGGAAAAAAGTCTCAATAAAAGAGAACTAAATCTCAACTCAAAGGGGAAGACAACATAGACTCCATGAACATATAACATGCCTCTATTAGTCTAGATGGGGACATAAGACAAACTCATAGATCACCCAAAATACATAATTAAAGTCATAAAGAATATTAAAAATATAGATGTCTAGTCCTCGAATCAAGAGGACTCACCAACAATGAGAGGATAATGCTCAAACTTTGGCGACGAGTGGAAGGTGTGCAATGATCGTCAAATCCTACATTATGACACAATGTAGTCAAAAAGTATACATTAGTACATGAAATGCACTAAGTATGTGAGAAGCACGCATGAACAGTGATAATAGGACATAAATAATATAAATATGGGATGCATGACCAATATCGTAAAAATATGAGTAAAACTTGAAAATATTTGAATAACATCATAATCTTGTAGTTAATGCATCATAAACATCATAAGAATTTATATCATATCATATACCTTTGTATAGGATACGACCTTAACTGACACATAATACCATTTGAGCTATAACATAGAATCCGATGTACCTCCCTCATTGAGAAGAGAGAGGACTTGTTAAGGTAGACTCCTTGAGAATATCATAACATCATAAGCTATGTGTGGATCCACTAGCTAGGCCATATTGGAAAACCTGCATGACAAACATAGTTAGGGACTAAAGGTTGCTACTAGGATTTCCTAGGGTCGCTATTTGACCTTCCGGACTGAACCCCACCTCAAAGTCCTCTCGGTGCTTAGTCATTATCCCAAAGAAATTCATAAAACATAGCCATTAACATCATAGGGAAATGTAATAATAAGTACCAATCTAACATAATAAAATAATCATAAGACTATCTCATTGACGTGATTGATTCATACAAGAATGAGAAAACCTTTTAATTCTTCTGAATTCATGAGTTGGTGAGAAAACCCTTCACCATATTTAACATGAGTGTGTGAAGAAAACCCATCACAACCTTATAGTTTGCTTGAAATATGATTGAAATCATAATTCATCATCATACATTACTTTCATGAGACATTCATAAGTCCTTGATAACATTCATATATCATTCATAGAAATCCTTTAGCAATCATGATCATAATTCATAAATCTATACTTGAAAATAGCATAATACATGAGTCCATGAAAAATAACTTGAAATCATGCAATTTAACTAGAATCATGCATAGTTGAATCAATGATAATGAAATAAACCACAATAGAATTGACCTAATGCAATTTTATAAGAATTAGGGCTTTGGAAGATAATTCATAGAAGAAAAATTTGAAGGAAAATCTTGGGAATCCATGGATGAATTCCCACATACCTTAGACAATTGAAACTTTAAATGCATTTGAATTGGAGACTTGGACTTGAATTTTTCCTTGGGACCTTGCTTGAAGAAGAAGAAGACCTTTGAAGTAGTTTTAGAGAGAAGAATTTATAATATGGGTGCTGGGGAGTGAATGAGGGAGTTAGAAGGGCTTAGGGTAGTTAATAGAATAGGATTAATCTCCGAAAATCATCCAAATACATTAATGGGATAATAGAAAAAAGATTAAAATACCCTTACTAAGACATTGATCGGACCAATGGACGGAAGGCCTTTATGACCTATCAAATACACCACATCCCATGAAGAGGATCTTGGTCTAGAGGGGGAAAGCTGAGCTGAGGGGTCACTTTCCATGAGCCTCATTGCCCTTGAAGAGTTCTACAGGACATGGAGTGCTTCGTGAAGTTGGCTTCTTTAGGGTTCTCAGGGTGGAGTTTCCACATAAGCCACTATGGCTCATAAAGTCCTCCATGGGTCGTAGACCTAGTCATGGTCCTCAATTAATTTTGGTGTCTTAAGGAGTAAAGTTCACGAATGGGTCTACAGTTTGTGTAGTCCATAACGACTATAAAACTTGTCGTGGACTCTGACCTAATTTTCTTACATTTCCAGTTCACTCCCATGGTGCCTTTCATGGTCCATAGTGGGTTACACAGTCTGTGAACATGGACAGTGAAACCCATTTGGTGCAAAAAGCTGAGATTTTTCTAAGATCTTTTTTTTAACTTTATTTTCTGACTTTCCACTTTTAGGGTCTTACAACAAAGACGGAGGGAACTAGCATGGGATCCAACTGATCCCCGAACATGTTCATGGGACCAATAATATAACAACAGTTAATAAGGAATCCCAGCATACCTCTAAACATAAAGAGAAGGGATTAAAAATTAACTCAGAATAAATAAGGGGAGAATTATCTCTAGGAATGACGCCTTACCCCAAATATTCCACTAATGATAAGACAAGCCTATGGCTATAACAAGCTAATAAGGTCTCAAGCACTAGAACAATGAACATCGTCCAAAACAAGCCTTACTGAAAACCACACCTAGCTACAAGCGCAATGGAAAATATTTTAAGGCATCTAAGGCTCAAACCAAGCGTAAGGCCACCAATATCAATACTAATAAGGATAAACACGCTAAGTCATACCACAAGCTAGGAAACAAGCCTAAACTAAGGATTTATCAGGACTACGCTAGTCTAAGGCTCAATCCAAGTCAAGAAAATAGAATAGAAGGAAGAAAACCTAATACTCAGCCATTACCAACAGATATCACATGTAACTCATACTAAAATCGTATTTAATAAAGCTCAATCAAAATAGGAGACTATAGCCTACCTCGAAGCAAATCACATGCGTTTTGAATCCTCTAAAATAAAGTTTTCCACCTCCGATCACCGCCATACTAGCAAAAAAATTGATCACGATGTCATTATGGATTTTTCAACATAAAATTTACAATAATTAGAGAAGGACCTAAAATTGGGTCTAAAATGAGATTGCGGGATCCGTGCCAAGAATCTTGAAATTGACTCTATAAAAGTTTCATTTTACCTCCCAAACTTTTGTCCCCAAAAGTACCACAATTTGGGGCTTAGAATAGCCTGAAGTTACAACATGCAAGGAACCCACCATTAAAGTGAAGAATGGAGAGAGAGCAGTCCCTTCAGGATAGAAATTACCTCAAAGTACCAATCCCCGAGAACCTTCGAACACTATAATACATAACATAAACTTTTCGAACATGTTGGACTTTGAATCACCCAAAACGGAGGTCTAGAACTCTTACAATCACATTTGGAAAGTGGGAAAGAAAGTTGAACATCGCAGTGGACTAATTTTAAAACCTAGATGTTTGATTAGGTAAACCAGATTCATCCGGGACACTATGAACACAAACCATATATAAAATCGGATTATAAACGGCATTCCAGACTCAATAAAGTTTATAAAACAACCGTTAAAGTTCATTTACTAAAAATGTTGACTGAAGTCAACATTTTAACTATTACAACAAAGTAACCGAGTGCCCCAAATCAAAAAAAGATCTCGAGACCCAAATCAAAGGTCCTACCAGACCAAATTTAATAATCTAGAGCTAATGGCACTGACGAAATTCTCATACGACAACTAATTCTCTGAATTTTGACCAAATTCAACTATAGAACTTTAAGTTTTCCAACATCTCGTCTAAGTGCTCAAACTCACACCGAAAGCCTCGAGACCCAAACTAAGGGTCATTCTAGACCAAACTCAACGTTTCATACTAATTTTGCTGACAAAATTCTCATCCGACCACATTTACCAAGAATGTTGACCAAGGTCAAACTTAGGTCAAATATTAGAAGCTAAAATACCTAATGACACAAACTCGCATCGAAAGCCTCGAAATTCAAGCCGAATATGCCACTAGCCTAAATTGACCCTTTTGGAGCTAATGAAACAATCAAAATTCTATCTTGTGGCCATTTTCCTGGAGTTTTGATCGAAGTCAACCGTTAAAACTCCAAGTGCTTCAAAACACATAAACAAGCATCAAAACCAAATGAATGACTAGGCAATCGAGCTGTCAGTGCCAACAAGTCATAAATGACTTGGGTTAGCTATATGAAGCTCTAAATATTAAAAAGATTTGAAAATAGAGAAAGAAAATAACCTAGAGGATCATTACAAAATAAAAATTAGCATATACATTAAAGTCATATTATTACTTTGAATTAAAAAAAATTCAAATTTACAAAGGCCCGTTGATCCCTTGCCTTAATCTAGTAGTTCGAAAGAGCTTATCTTATGTTAGTGCTCCTCCTTCTAAAGTTTTGACATGAAAAGAAAATCTAATCAAACTTAATCAAACAAGATTTAATCAATTTTATATAAACATATAAATGAGAAGGTTAATAATATTACTTACCAATTTTGTAGCTATATTTTCTTGGCTCTTTGTACCCTAGTATGCAACAGGTCACCTTTTCTTTTCCTCCTAATATTCTTTGCTTGATCAAAATTAACTTTATAGTTTGGGGGTTCTTCAATAGCTTGAAGTTTCTCATAAAAATAAGGTTGAAGCCAATTAGACTTCTATTCTTCTTTTCGAGCATTTTTAAACCAGTCGTGCATTCTGAAACTGAATTTTCTCTCTAAAATTATGGCTGATTGTACTTTGAAAGTCAAGTACACAATATCTTCAAATGAAAGAAGTAGCGTTAGATGATATATTATAAAAAAGTTAATGCATGATTTAACTGAATAATAATTAATTTGTATACTTTAAGCTAATCAAACATGACCTGTAATATCCTATTTGAAATTTCACCCCAAGATGAAAAAAGGCTCATGATAAAGCATTCTAACGCTCTCTTTGAGATCACGTTTGCTCTCTCTTGATGGAAGAAACAAGCAAAAAAAACATAATAAACATGTACTCAAGTCATAATTAATTAATTAATATAAAAATAGAATAAAACTAAATAAATTAAGAAAAACAAATTTATTCAACACCATTGGGCTCGATCACCACTCTACCAAGTCTGTCTAGATCTCCAGATGTTGATCCTAGCGCATCATGCTCTGGTGCTAGTGTACGTATAGGTTTTTCTGAAGGTGGTACTGACGAATATGTATAACATTGAGTTTAAAGTGAGTGCATGCATGTCAGAATCAGAGCTGATATCTCAAAATTGCATGTCAGATAGGTAGGGAGATGAAACATGTAGGGAATGAGTATCTGGTGATCTGAATATCAGGTTGCTCTATGATGAAAGAAAACATGGTGTAGGCATAGAAATGTAAGAAGGTGCAAGAGAAGAGTACGTTTGATGGGATGTACCTTGTGCGAAATTTCTAGTGCCATATAGAACACGAGACAATAGTGGAGAAGAATGCATATGGGAGAAGATAAAAGGCCATGACTTGAAGTATCTCTAGGATCTATAGGCCTCTTAGACGATTTTCTACTACTCTTACTAGATTTACTACTTCTACTACTATAACGACCCTTCAAATTGTTTTGTGACTTTTATTGATTTTTCTATTCTAACCTTTAACTTTTATAAATAATTTATGACTTGTGGGTATGAGTTAAATGATTTTCATATTAATAAAAGGATTATTTTATTGCTAATAATACTAGGGGAAAGAGGAGAGAAATTAGATTTTTTTAAAATAGAAAAGAAAAAAACTGAATTAAAGTGGGAAAGGCACAACAGTAAAAAATTTAAAAAAAAAAGAAAGAAGAAAAATGGCTATAAGCCATATGCTGCAGAATGCAGCAATAGAGCCGCACCCACCCCCCCTACCCACCCAAAAAAAGAGAGAAAAAAAATGCACGCACAGCAGAGGAAAAGAAAAGAAAGGGGAAAAAGAAAAAGAAAAGAGAAGAGAAAAAAATAGGAATTTTCATCCAAAATGTCAAGGTAATTTTTCTCTTCCTTTCCATTAAAATTTTATATGATTATGAACATATTTTTAGGGCAAATTCATGGAGAAATAATGTTGAAACAAGAAAATATAGTTCTAGGGTTCTTAGTATAAAATCTTGATTTGAGTGTCGAATAACGATTCATTTTAGCTAAAATTCGACATGTAAGTTTTTTTTATTATGGGTGAACATAATCTGAAAGAAAAATTCATATTTAACTTCAATAGCTCGGTATGACCTTTTGACCTGATTTTTGAGCAAAACATAATAATAGTAATATGAGTGTCATTGAATTCGTATTCTTATGAAGATTACAAACTTAAATAGATATTGATCATACGAAGGCGTTATAAAAGCCTCAAGTTTAGTGATTATTCAATTAATTGAGGCAAGTAAACTTTTAAAACTCCGTTAAATCTTGTAAAATTTTCGAATCTCCTTTTTTTTGTGTGTTGGGAGTAATGGAAACGATGTTATGGGTTGTTCCTTACATGAATTAATCTAAGTTGAAAGACGAGGCTAAAAAAAGGCAATGTATGTTAATCTTGTGTTGTGAAAGTGTTAAATGCCTTGATTTTGATATGAATGTGTATTCGATGAAATGCTTTGATAGTTTCATTGTGATTGCGAACTTCTTGAACTTGTCATTCTTCATTATTGTGTGAACATGTCGATTGCATTTTGTTCTTGAACACTGTGATGAGATGGACATATTGTGATGCCGAACTCTTTTCCGATGAGATTGTGTTTCCGAGGTATTTTTTAGTAGGATTGTGTTACTAAGGTTATTTTTGGTGAGAGTGTGATATCGAGGTCATTGCCAGTAGGAGTGTGATGCTGAGGTCACTTTCGGTGAGAGTGTGATGCTGAGATCATTTCTGGTGAGAGTATGATGCTGAGGTCATTTCCGGTGAAAGTATATTGCTGAGGTCATTTCCGACCAAAGTGTGGTTGCCGAGGTCATTTCCGACAAGAGTGTGATGCCGAGTTCATTGCCGGTGAGTTTGTGATGCCGAGGTCATTGCCAGCAAATGTGACTAATACTCGATTAGTATTTTTGTATGAGTGTCCATGCATATTTATAGTGTGATGTATTGACTTTTGTGTATGAGCCATGTGATACTTGCGAGTAGGTCTTGTGATGAATTGGCTGTGATTGTGGAATTTATAGTGTATTGTGAACTCTAGGTTGGACTGATTTGCCTAGTTTGGGATAAAAGGTTTTGAGGGTTCGACTGGTATAAAAGGAGTTCTCAAATTTTATGAGATTTACCTAGTTTTATTAGTTGTCTTGCTGGGTATCGTGTTGTTTGGTACTCACTCCTTGGTTTTACACTTGTGTAGATTCTGAGCTCAGAAAGTGAGTTTGATTTATTCCTAATCCTTCGAGGCTTCGAGGCAACTTTGAGAGGTAGTTGATTTACGCTCAATGATCTCCCTTGTCCCTTTTCATTTATACTTTGTACTATTTAAGATACAAAGACATTTGAGACTTGCACTTATCTTTTATTTCATAATTATTAGTTTGTGAATGTGACAACTAGGTTTTAGAGGTTATTTGAGATTGCTAAAGACTTCCATTTTTTCTTATATAATCTATTGATTTCTTCTTCATTATTTTTCGCAAATATTTGGTTTAGGCTGACTTGTCCTAGTGGGATAGGACAAGTTCAATCACACATAATTTTAGATCGTGACAAAATGGTATCAGAGCCCCAGGTTCATAAGTCTCACGTGTGAACAGGCCAAGTCTAAGTGGAGTCTTGAGGATCGGTACAGAGACGTCTGTACTTATCTTCAGAAGACTATGGAGACTATTCGGAAAGAACTTTACTTTTTGATTCTCTATCGTGCATTCTTGATCCGATTTAATTCTATCACTTCACTTTGTTCTCTGACTTATAGTGGTGTCTCGTGCTTGATTATATGTACGTGTAGTTGAGATATCATCATATGGTTTTGGCATTAAATCTGATTTTAAGGCAGAAGCGATAGACCTATGGAAAAAATGTATGGTCAGAGTTATAATGCACCGCAATTTAAAAAGACCGAGTAAGGTTGTGGTTCAATGATGTATTTTGAGGATATGGAATAGAATGAGGAATAATGGTTGTGAGATTTCATGAACCTCTTTCTTAGTGTATGAAGGGAATGATGTTGTGCCAACCGAGATCAGAATTTCTATTGTGGTTTCATAGAATGGGTGTATATTATAAAGGGTTTACAATACGTATACTACCGTGGTACCTATGTTTACTTAGTTAGGATTATGACTATGTTTCTTTTGTTATTGATTGACCTACGGAAGGGTGCATATCTCTTTTCACTGGAGATTGAAATGCTTTGGTAATGTGTGGCACTGACATATGGGTAGGAAGGTGTAGACTACCAAACTTTCATGGTGTGGTACTAGTGGTATATGAAAATAGATACGTCAATTATCAAGTGCGAATACTAATTACCTAAGGAGTTATCAGTTATATCCCATGCTCGTATAATGAGATTCAATGTGGCATTCACTTTTGAGAAACCAACTAGTTTGTTACTATGGAAGCTTGGGTTAATCATTATTTATAAGAAAGATTTTAGTGATGGATCTTTGGTACGATTAATGATTTTAGTTGTAAAGTGTATCTCAATTATTCTAAATGAGGACTTGTGATTTCATCGTAAACTCCAAAGGAGTGGATCGATATCAGAATTACAAGTTTATGGGTAAAGAAAGTCCTAGCAAGTATACTTGTTTGAAGGCAATTGAAAAATTTTAGTAAGAAAGTGCTTACAAATTGGGTTAGTCCTTTGAATTTGGTTGGTATAACTGAGTTTAAGGTATCACATCGATGATAAGGTTGACTTCGAGATAATGAAAATAGCTACTGTGCATAATAGTAATAACAGTTTGTGATGAATTATGATTAGAATGCAACCATATGATAAGGATTTTAGGTTATATGTATTGTGTTTGGTTATAACGACTTGTGGTTATCTAAAGTTGTGGTGTGCTAATAGTTGCACAGTCGTATAAAAAGTTGTAAGATGTGCTGAGACACCGTTTGAATAGAATTGAAAGGAGCTAGAGTCATAAATGGAAAACATTAGTGGTGGACATAGTTTAACCTTCGGATGGAGGCAAGATGTTATATACTCGGACTGCAAGGGCCAAAATGCATCTTCAGATAGAGTAAAGAATTAAATTCATAGACACATGGTTCCATTTGTTTTTCTTTGGTTATAGTGATAATGTTACATGTTATTCATATGGGTTAAAACTGTTAGGTAAAATTTGAGAAAGAATTCTACAGGCGTTTGGCTCGAGTGTGATAATAAGTTCTCTTTTGTGATTTTGAGTTTAGTAACTGGTACAATTGAATTTTTTTACGAATGATATGTTAAGGTAAATCGAGAGGCGATCAATGATAAGCTAAGATATGTGAATGCATGAAGATCTTCAAGGTACAAGCTAATATTGATAGATAAGGCAATAGAGTTACATGATTGGAATTCGAAATTCAAGTTTTCATTGTGAGTATACATTCGTGGTAGTATATTTTTTTTGGTATGGATTAGTCAGATAAGAAATTCTAGATCACGTAGAGTATTGAACATTTGAAAGGACTTGTGCATGACTTGGATTGTAAATTTGGTTACTTTCGATTGTTAAAGGACCTAAGAAAGGGCTTCACTTAAAGTTTTGATTTATAGGATGAGGTAAAATATCATGGGTCATCGATCAAAGGATAAGACTAGTAAATGAGTTAGAAAAATGAACAAGAATTTGGTATATTGAAGAGTTGAAGGTATTGAAAAATTGTGTCACGGGAAGGATCTAAGGAATGAGAAGAAATAAGACATCTGACATGGATTCTTGATTTGGAATTCAGGGTCATTTGAGTTCAATTATGACTATATAATGTCGACTGATTCGGCATAGATTTATGAAGGGTTATCAGCTACTTTTCTGAAAATATGATATTGATTTGGGTAATAAAAGGTGATGTATGAGAGATTCTGGAAGTTAGATCGAATTTCTCAAATTATGGTAGGTAACTTATGGATGCACTACAAGATAGGATATAGTTCTTCATGGTTATTAAGAATTTCGAGTTGGATTGATACTACTTTATTGATGGGATAACACAGACTATTTTGATATGTTACATAGATAATTGATGGTAAATAGAAGTTATGTGCCCATAGTAAATAAAATTATTGGGATGACCAATAATTTCTCTAAGTTTTGGCATGAGGTGCATGATGGTTTAAATAGTAGTTGACACTGGTTAACTGAAAGATTGCATGGAGTTGATATTGCGTGTGACTCAATAATTTATCTCAATGGGAAAGTACTATAAGAATTGAAATTTGGATTATCAGCATTGGACGGGACCATATCTAACATGAAATGCTTGAAGAATGAGAGAGAGCCATAGTTCAAAATTTTTTATGTCAACAATGTGTTGCTAAGAAGGCCTAATACTAGTGATGGTTTTAGAAGAAAATAAATGGCCGGTGTGAATATAATGTATTGTTAACATTAAGAGTGTTAGATTCAGGGGAGTATTGTGAGAACTATGTAGGAGTTGATAAATCGAGTATGTATATGATTGTAATGGGGACCAGATTGGTTGATTGTGGGTAGCTAAAAAATCAAAGAGATGGAGTCAGATGAATGAAAATATTTGATATGGGCATTATGGAAGGAGTAACTTTTGTTATTCGACCTTGACTTTGTACATTCTTATGTGACCACCCACTTTGTCCTAGACATGATCAAGAGTATGATTCACTGCATATGGTCACACGTGTTGCACACTTTCATGGATAAATTCCTAGTGGTGGATTGGGTGTATAGATCTTGTGATGGCCTCTTGGTAGGGTAAAATGCTTGTGAAAATTGGTAGTTCAGATATGGCAAATTTGGTGTTGCCTTGGGCAGTTGAAGTGTTCCAGTGGTTTTGCAAGTGCCACCTTGCTTATGAGAACATATGGAAGAGCTATAATGTGTATTTATAGTCACCGACAGTTTTTTCATACACCTCTTCGTCGAGTTCACGTTCTGACAATGTATAAATTAATGTAGGGTCCATTGGGTCTAGTGCTACGCTCTTAAGAGTTGTTTACAATCACATCTACTTATCTACCATTTCTAATAGTGTTGTTAGAGGTTTTGTATGCTTGGGTGTATCGCTCGCTAAGAGGTTATTCGATCATTTCCTTCCTTAAGTTAGATAAATTTTATTCTCCCCTAATGAGTACCCTATCTCTCAAGATCAGAGTTTTTAAATCTTAAGCTTGTGTAAATATTTGGTTGCGAGAATGAGATCTTGGCGAGATCTGTCACGGTTTGTGCATTATAAGTGTGGGTGGTTGGTTCAGATTTACTTCTGGTTGTAGACTTGTAACTGATTTTGAATCAGAATATTGTTGTGGTTATGTGAGAAAAGAGTCGGCTTAATTGTTATGTTATGATCTAGTAGGTTTCGGTTCAGATTGGGTTCATAAGTTAGTCTGTGGCTTGGTGACCACTCCTGATTTATAGATCTGTCAAAGTTTATTTGAAAGTTCAGTTTTTAGTATTTGATTTCGATGGAATAGTCTTAAGGATGAGATTATTCGGAGGGATGAACACCCTCTGGAAGATCATAACTCAGGCTTTTGGTAACATCAGTTATTCTCCTTTCTCCATCTTTATGTTCGAGGACGAACATAATTTTTAGTAGTGGATAATATAATGGCCCCTTCGAATTATTTTGTGACTTTTATTGAGTTTTCTATTTTAATCTTTAACTTTTAGAAATAATTTAAGATTTGTAGGTATGAATTGCATGATTTTCAGATTAATGAAAGGATTATTTTATTGCTAATAATAGTGTTGGGGGGCGGGGGAGGAGGAGAGAAATTAGATTTTTAAAAATAGAAAAGAAAAAAAAACTGAATTAAAGTGGGCAAGGCTGAAACGGAAAAAATTTAAAACTATAAGCCATATGCGCCAGAACGCAACAATAGAACCCTCCCTCCCCCTAAAAAAAAGCATGCACAGTAGAGAAAAAGAAAAGAAAGGAGAAAAAGAAAAAGATAAGAGAAGAGAAATATATGAATTTTCATCCCAAAATGTCAAGGTAATTATTTTCCTCCTTTCCATTAAAATTTTATATGATTATGAACATATTTTTAGGGTAAATTCATGGAGAAATGATGTTGTAACAAGAAAGTATGGCCTTAGGGTTCTTAGTATAAAATCTCTATTTGGGAGTCGAATAACGAATCATTTTAGCTCAAATTCGACATGTAAGTTTGTTTTATTATGGGTGAACATAATCTGGAAGAAAATTTCATATTTGACTTCAATGGCTCTAGATGACTTTTTGACCCAATTTTTGAGCCAAAAATACATATAGCAATATGGGTGTCATTGAATTTGTATTCTTATGAAGATTATGAGTTAAAATAGATTTTGATCATGAAAAAGCATTACAAAAGGCTTACGTTTTCAGGTAATT
Source organism: Solanum dulcamara (assembly GCF_947179165.1). NCBI lineage: Eukaryota > Viridiplantae > Streptophyta > Magnoliopsida > Solanales > Solanaceae > Solanum > Solanum dulcamara. Next base: position 52,638,832 of record NC_077248.1, on the reverse strand, counting down.
ATTCAAATAATTGAAGCAAGTGAACTTTTAAAACTTCATTAAATCTTGTAAAATTTCTGACTTTCCTTTTTTTTGTGTTGGGAGTAATGGAAAAGAGGTTGTGGGTTGTTTCTTACATGGATTAATCTAAGTTGAAAGACAGGGCTAACAAAAAGGCACTGTGTGTTAATCTTGTGATGTGAAAGTATGAAATGCCTTGATTTTGATATGAATGTCTATTCGATGAAATACTTTGATAGTTTCATTGTGATTGTGAACTTCTTAAACTTTTCATTTTTCATTATTGTGTGAACATGCCGATTGCATCTTATTCTTAAACACTGTGATGAGATGGACATGTTGTGATGTCGAGGTCTTTTTCGGTGAGATTGTGTTGCCGAGGTCATTTTCGGTAAGAGTGTGACGCCGAGGTCATTGCTAGTAGGAGTGTGATGCCGAGGTCATTGTCAGCGAGAGTGTGATGCCGAGGTCATTTTCGATGAGAGTCTGATGCCGAGGTCATTGCTAGCGAGAATTTATTGCCGATGTCATTTCCAGCGAAAGTGTGTTGCCGAGGTCATTTTTGGCGAGAGTGTGATGCCGAGGTCATTACCGGCGAGTTTGTGATGCCGAGGTCATTAATGGCTAATGTGACTAATACTCAATTATTATTTGTGTATGAGTTTCCTTCCATATTTATGTGTGTGATGTATTGACTTTTTGTGTATGATTTGTGTGATACTTGCGATTTTGTCTTGTAATAAATTGACTGTGATTGTGGAATTTATAGTGTATTGTGAAATCTAGGTTGGATTGATTTTCTATGCAGGTTGTAGTTATGGAGGTTTGGTTGGAATAAAAGGAGTTCTCGAATTTTATGAGATTTGCCTAGTTTTATTAGTTGGCTTGCTGGGTACCGTGTTGTTTGGTACTCACTCCTTGCTTCTACACTTGTATAGTTTCTGAGCCCGGATAGTGAGTTTGAGTTATTCCTAATCTTCCGCGGCTTCGAGGCGACTTTGTGAGGTAGTTGATTGACGTCCGATGATCTCTCTTATTCCTTTTCATTTATGCTTTATTTTATTTGAGATACAAAGACATTTGAGACTTGTACTTATCTTTTATTTCATATTTATTAGTGGCTTGTGTACGTGACAATCAGGTTTTGAGGGTTATTTGAGATTACTAAAGACTTTCGTTTTTGCTTATATAATCTATTGATTTCACCCGCATTATTTTTCGCATATGTTGGGTTTAGGCTGAATTGTCCTTGTGGGATAGGACAAGTGCCATCACACACGATTTTGAGTCGTTACTACGACCCAATCATTATTACTCAATGAAAACTGCATACAAGTTTACATTAATATATACATACATATATATATATATATATATATATATATATATATATATATATATATATGAAAATTTAAAAATATTAGATAAAATTATGTAAATCAACATGCTAGTCGTCATTCTACCATTTTTTTCTCCTCGTTGGTTTCATTTCCATCATTCTCTCATTGCTCCCTCTCACTTGTTTCATAGTCATATTTTGATTCTTTGACTCATTTTCGTTAATATATGCATTTTCAATTACTTCATCATTTGTAATTTCTTCTAATATGTGTTTTGGATGTTCAAGACAGTTTTCGAACTCAACATTCACTATTTGATGAACAGTTATCAACTCATTTTGGTATGTCACATCTTAAACATTATCAGTCTCAATCCTATCCATTAGCTTAGTCCTCATAACCATCCACCAATTAGCCTTATCTCTGCGTAAAGAATATGGAGCGTAATGCATTTGTTTAACATTTTATACAATGATAAAATGATCATAGTGAACATATTATTTTGTGTGCTTAACTTCAATTACATTATGTTAATGATTCACCTAAGTACCTCTATGTGATGGATCAAACCATTTGCATTGAAATAGTACTATCTTTTTACCGGATCATTTAGAAGACTTAAATTTCATGATCTTTTGTATCACACCACAATAATTAATATTTGACCATTAATCATCGACTCATCTAGAATGCACACTCCAATATTATTGATTTTTTTTATACTTTATATTTTTGTGTTAGAAACTTAAAACCATTCACACAGTACTTATTCATTGACTAAATTTGACTACCATGCCCATGTGCAACATCTACCATCAGTTTCAAACGTTCATCAATACTATTTTCAGCATGAACCTATATATATATATATATATATATATAGTGTTAAACGAAAATATAGACTTTCAACAAATAGGTCTATTGTACGTAGTTGTTGATTCAATATAAGGTTTCACAATTATATAGTCTCTCAGCCAATCGAAAAACCTCATATATATGACATCATTACCCCATTGGCTGACAAATTAACGATGGAGTAAACTGAGATCAGTTTAATACTTATTTTTTAAATTTGCATTATTCAATAATACAATTCAATAAAGGGTTTATTTCTTTTTAAAAAAAAAAAATTCGGCTGAATTCTTTGGATGAATGCCATAATATCAGATGTATCAAATTCTGTATCTTAAAATATCAAAAGATTGATCGAGCATTCATAAGCAAGAAATCATATATTACTATTTCTGAACTTTCTTTTTAAAAGTCGACTAAAGAAACATTTAAAAATTTTCCGGTTATAAAATGTTCAATCTCCTGCCATGTGACCAGGAGGTCACGGGTTCAAGTCTTGGAAATAGCCTCTGGCAGAAATGCAAGGTAAGGCTGCGTACAATAGACCCTTGTGGTCAGACCCTTCCTCGAATCCCGCGCATAGCGGGAACTTAAGTGCACCGGACTGCCCTTTTAATCTATAAGAGGCACACAAACACTTGTCCGTACATAATATTACAATCATAAGATCTATTTTAAATCAAAGCACCAAATTTTAAAATTAATAGGCCACAAATAGGGTTGAAGTTAACTAATTACCCGGAATCAAGTGCGAAATGTCTAACACAAATTTAATTATTTAGAAATTTTTTAATAAATAGATGAAAAGTCTCACCGGTTAGCTTCAAAGTAAAATCTCCTCGCAATAAAAGTTCTATTGTTCAAAATCAAAAATTAAATTGAGACGTTCACAAAAAGTAAGATACTCATAATAAAAAAGAGCAATTAGAATCAAAAGCTTGTATTGAAGGTCAAAAAGATCATAAACTGTTACGACCCCTCAAGTCGTTATGGGTAAACTAATGGTGAAAAAATTTGGACCAGAAAACTTTTTGTGTAACAACTCTAAAATTTCAAGTTAGGCAAGTCTCAGATAAAATCTGAGTAAGGTGAGGTCTAGGGCTATTCGGGTAAAGATTGGGATTAATGTCTAAGTTTGGACTAAATATTTTATTATCTAAGACGTTAAGGAGTCTACAGGACTTTTTGAAAGTAAATTCTGATGAGTAGAACACCCAATATCGAACTTGGCGTGTAGAGGTTATTTTCAAATGTCAAAGTTCAAGGGTATATTGTGAAATAAGGACTTAGGGAAAGATTTTCGAGGTTTTATCTTCGTGCAAGCCGCGATAGTAGGCAAAATCCCGCTATAATATATTGGGAGCCACTATATCAGACTAGTCGCGATTTAATGCAAAACAAAATAATCCAAAATCGTTCATTACTCTACAACTTTATTTATGGAAAAAGAAATGGCGATCTAGGGCATTCTTTCTTCAGTTTTGAACAAATATCTTCAATAAAGGTAAGTTAACTACTCCCCTAACTTGCAATTTCATTCTTATGCCTTAAAATCTATGATGATAACCTTAAGGGAGGGCTTTAACTTGATTAATGGTGGGAAAAAGTCTTGGTTTGGGTAGAATGATCATGAAATTGGTCTGGGCCTAGGATTAAGTTATAATCTTGGTTAAATCTAGGTTAAATTAGGCCATCATTCATTGATTATATCTTTTTATTATTGTTTTAGACCAAAAATAAGCCAATGCATTATAAAAGGGAAAAGCTCAAGTTCTTTAGAGCATTCATGCTTGTTTCGAGGTAGGTGATGGTTGTTGCTTTCTCGTTTATGTTATATGTGCTTGTCAACTACTTTGTTAGTATTTTATGCATGATATAGGATTATGAAAAAGGAAAGACCATGATTTAAAATGATAAAAATTGGCAATCGCATGCAATGAATATTACTTGGGTATACACATGTGATTGTTATTCATTATGATTGGGATTATGATGTGTGTTTGATGCATAGATCTGGTACCATATCTGTATATACTAATAGTTGAATCAGGTACATATATTAATAGTTGGATCGTATACCATATCGGTACACTAACTAATGGTTGGCTCAAGTACCACGCCGATACACTAACAGTTGTCTGTGAGTTCCATGAAAGAATTGGGTTGGCTGTTGTGTCATGGTTGTTTCTTTTTTACTATGCATATTAATTAAGGATTAAGGACTAGGAGTTCGGGATTTGCTATAACTATGATTTATCTATATATTATATGTTTTACTAAATTGTGGTTGCTTGATTCATATTTCATATCTTGGAACTAGATGATGATCCTACCAATACACTATGATTATGTACTAATATTACACTTGCTTTTTTTTATGGAGTACAAGACATATTCAGGTGGATGCCTCATGACCTCAACTGTGATCCTAGTGTTATCTGAATCCAAGGGTGAGCATACTTGTACACGCTACCATTGATTCGTCCTTCTTTTCTGATCCATATTTTGGCCTCAAACATTTATAGATTAGTTTATTACTTTCTTGTTTGGGGTTGTATTTCCTTATTTTTAGACTTAGTTTGAGTTTTGGTACTATACTTTTAGGTTCTAGGGAGTTATTTCCGTGAATGTCCTTAACTATGACTATGTTTATGGAATTGTCTTTAATTGTTTAAAATTGTTTTCTTTGCATCTTATATGATAAGGTTACTTCTTAAAATGATTTAATAGGTTAATTTTGGGTTAGTAATTAGTTCTCCCACCGAAGGTTAGTGTGAGAGCCACTCATGATGGTCTAGATTGTGACAAGGTTGATATCAGAGACCTAGGTTCATTGATCTCATCGTACCAAAATGAGTCTAGTAGAGTCTTCCAGAATTGTATGAAGACGTCTGCACTTTTCTTTGAGAGGCTTTAGGACTTTAGAAAAATTCTCTTCTTTCTTATTTTGTGCTACAACTTGATTCAAATTGGTATCTGACGATCCAAATTGGTATCTAACTTCCTTCACTCATCTATCCCTAGATAGTTGATATTCAAAGAAGTGGTACAAGGGAAGTAACTCCAGCTATAGAGATGGTACTACGAGGTAGAGGCAGAGGTAGTGGTTGAGGTAGATGTAGGGGTAGAGGGAGAGCAACGCCCACTAGAGGTGGAGCTCCGGTGGTTATTGAACCTAGGAAAATGACTCCTTCCCCACCCCATGATCATATTGAGAAAGAAGTTGAGGTAGAAGTTGAAGAAGAGGATAATCTAGAAGTGGCAACTCAAGCTGAGGGTATAGGTCCTCCTTCCATGTCTATTGAGGTAGTTCTGCAGTTGCTTAGTATTTTTGACTGAGTTAGCAGGTACTAGAGCCACTCCTGCAATATCGGCTCCTCAGGCTCTAGGTACTCAACCTATGGCTACTACTCTTCGTGGGATGGAGGAAGATTTGAGCATTGATGCATTTTTCCGTCCATTGTTGGACCCCATAATGTTTGGTAGTGAACATGAGATGCTGACCAATTTTTTAAAGTTAAAGCCTCCTATGATTCAGAGTACAGAGAGCGAGGACGCCTTTGAATTTATTTTGGATTGCTATGAGAGGTTGCACAAGTTTGGCATTGTGCACTAGCAGAGGTTGAGTTCATGACTTTTCAAATATAGGGTGAGGAAAAATAGTGATAGAGAACTTATGTGGAGTAGGTCTCAGTTCCATGCTTTTTTTGGAGAAGTATGTGCCATATACTTTGAGAGATCAAAAGAAGGATGTGTTTCTAGCTCTTAAGCAGGGTAGCATGTCAGTAGCAACTTATGAGGCCAGGTTTCATGCTTTGTATCTCTACATTACTTAGATTGTGGGCACTGAGGAGGAGAGAATTACCTTTATGTGAAGGAATTGAACACTGAATTGCAAGTTCGGTCTGTACATATGACTCCAGTTGGTAAGAGGTTCAATAAAGTGACCAACTATGTTAAGAAATTTGAGGGAGTTCGACAGGTTGGAAAGCCCAAGGATTTGGCTAAGAGGTCCAAAAATGTGGGATAGTTTAGTGGTTCTTATTCTAAGGGTTCTGGTCAGCAGGTGTATTTATCCCATCCAATTCAGTTTGCTTTTCCCACTTCTATGGGTGGTTATTAGGGGTTTCATAATAGTCGCTGACTCAGGGTGGTCAGGGAGCTTCTTACTCATCAGCCAGTAGGGACTCACTTAACTGCATATATTTTAACTGTGGTGAGCCGGGACACTTTAGTAGGGAATGTCCTCATAATAAGATAGTTTTCCAGGTGCAGTAATAACTAAAAACTGCGGTACCCGCAAAGGGAGGTGGTAATGATAGAGGAAGCTCACAAGATGGATGGGGTGGTGATCAAGAAGGCCGTGAAGGCTGAGGAAATGATAATGCAGGTAGAGGAGAGGCAAAACCAGGTAAAGAGGTTGCCCGTAATAATGATAGAGCACAGATTTATGCCTTTTTAGGTAGAATTGAGGCTAAGGCATCTAACACCATGATCACAAATACTATTCTTGTTTGTGACCGGATGGCTACTAATTTGATATGGACTCTACTTATTCATACGTATCAGTTAAATTTTTTTGGTATTTGAGTTGATTTGTGATAGTGGCATCTCAAAGACACTTGAACAAATAAAATCGAAAAAAATAAGATATACAATGGCATCTTCAATATATTGTATTTGGAAAACATATAAAAAACTTACAAAAAGACATAACACATATTGATTTTTTTGGTCATATTATAAGCCCAAATATGAAATATATGTAAACATTGAAAGTTATAAACCAATTTAAAAAATACTTACAAAGCATATTGTAATAAATAGTTTTTATATATAAAAAACAAAATTAATATATGCATTATGTCAGTTTTGTTTGGATTAGGTTTAATTTGTTTTTCTATTGATACAAAACAAAATCAACAATTATCGGCTTATTTGTTTCAATGCCAAATGAACAAAACCAAACCACAAGTCGATTTTTTTGGTTAGTTTGACTTGGTTCGTCGGTTTAGTTTGATTTGATGGTTGGACTTGTACACTCCTAGTCCCTATATTATGTTGTGCTTAATTATAATACTAAGACTGTGACTCTAGAGATCCTGAGTAGGAAAAGATTAGAGCGGGAAGGGGTGTACAACCCTAAGCTAGTAAAGATTATATCCTTCATTTGGGATAGAAGGCTAGAGGGGAAGGGTTGTTTAGCATATTTGGCTCATCTTTGGGATGCTAGTGTAGAGTCCTCTTCCATTGAGTCAATCCCAGTAGTTTCAGAATTTTAGGATGTCTTTCCTACTGATTTTTCTAGTATGCCTCCGGATAGGGACATCGACTTTTGAATGATTTTGATCCGAGCACTAGCGCAATTTCTATTCTTCCCTCTGCATGGGTTTTGATTAATCAGCTCTAAAATTGATTGTATGACATGGATCTATTATAGTCTTGAAGTTTTAATCTAAAACATCAGTGGTTGCATACATTGATTGAGCTCTCTAATTCATAATCCATAATCCATTTTGGCTTGATAAAGCAAAATGGAGTTGGGTAAGACTCAATAGTAATGGCTTGTTAGAGAAGACAAGTGCTCAACTAGTCAACCAATACCTCTAGATCAATCTGGGAAATATCACCTCGAGGGTCATAACCACATATAGCCCCGCCAAACGGCAACAAGAAAGCATAGGGGATTTTAGATCTAAATCCAGAAATGGGATCCAACATAATTCACAAGCCTAGTCGGGTGGAAATCTCTACACCAAGGCTTCAAGATAGGTGCTATAATAGTGAAGGACACTAAGTCTCATAAATTTTGGCCTACAACGGCTACGACAACTAAGTTTCATCCCAAAATCAATCCTAAGGTGCAAATATGCCAATCACCATAATCATCGAATAAGCCACCTAAAATTGGCTAACCAAGGTCAAACTAAGGCATAATCAACAATCTTACCAACTAGATTGGAAGCCTCATAAAGGCAACCTAGCCTAAGGTTCACATTGGGAAAAAGAAGAGCCCAAAAAAGAAATCCAAGAACACCTATACTGATCATGGCATAAACCATGCCTACATACTTGGAAACTGGTTTTCCCGGCTGACTACTGACTACATGCCTACCTAGTGCAGTGGCTTAGAAGCAAGCTACCTTAACCATCTTCCGAAGTTCTAAATAATTTACTGGGGAAACTAGGAATCAAACCTAACAAATCACATACAATCCAAACAATAAGTAACTTACTAAACAATACCTTATGAAGCTCAATCAAAGGAATAAAGATTGTAGCCTACCTCGAAGTCGAACACACGTGCTCTAAGTCCACTTCTTGATAGCTTTATGCTCCAAAAATGACTCTAAATTCCTCCACGCTATCAAAATATTGATCAACTTGTCAATACAAACGTTTTGACACTAAAATTGCATTTTTCGAAGACAAACCCAAAATTGGGTCTAAAATAGGATTGTGGGAACCGCGTTAGGAATCCCATAAATAACTCATTAAAAAGATTCTAAATACATTATTGAGCTTGTACCCCAAAATGGGTTAGAAATCGATGCTCAGAATGACGTAAATCAGCCCAACATTTAAAAACACCATTAAAGTGCTAAACTAAGCTTGGACAACCCTTTTGGGGAGGATTTTACCTCAATTCGACGATCCTCACTCTTTTCCTAACCTACAAACACGTAGCCACGACTCCCGAGAACCCAATGCACTTAGAATCACCTGAAATAAAGCTTCCTAGCTCCCAAAATTGAAGAAATGAAAATAGGATTTGGGCTATCCGCGTCACTAGTCTTAATTAAAGACTAGTGAATTGCTCTCCGCGAACATGGAGAAAAAGGTCAGCGAATGCATAGGCTAGTCCTCAAAGCTTCACGAATGTGGAGGGACAACCACAAATGCAGAGGCCAAGCCTTTACTGCTCCACGAGCGTGGCATAGGCCTCGCAAATGAGAAGGCCAATCAGCTAGGCCTTCACGAACGTGACCCATTGCCCGCGAATGCGGAGACCAAGAACCATGGCTTCCGCAAACTCGGCCAAGGCAGCGCAAATACGAAGACAAAAATTGCTATGCACCAGATAATGCACATCAACTGGTTTTGGAAAAAAAATTCCAACTCCTGCGGGGTGCTCAGAATACGTTTGGAATCCTGTGCACACAAACAGGCTATGCTACCCCACTAAATTCAATGTTTCGAACTCAATGACGCAATTGAAATTTTTATCCAACATTGTCTTAACAAAATATGGGTTCCACACCCAAGCATAATTTTTTCCAATTCTACAAAGAGGCCCAAAATGAGATCGGAAGCCTCAGAAAATGAATGAAAGGTCGTTCTAGACCAAACTCAATATTTCAAAGCTAACCGTACTGATGGAACTTCAATATGAGTGCGTTTATCAAGAATGTTAAACAAGGTCAACCTTAGGACAAATTTTAAATACTAAAGCACCAAATGGCCTCAAACCCATACATATTGCCTCAATATTCATACCGACCATATTACTAGCCTAATTTGGCCATTGTGGAGCTGATGAAATTGTTAGAATTCTGTTTTGAGGTTGTTTACCTGAAGTTATGACCGAAGTCAACTTTTCAAGTTATAAAAGCTCCAGAATAGAGAAATGGGTACAAAACCCAAATGAACGACCAGGCAACCGAATTGTCAGTGCCAGCAAGTCATAAAAGACTTGGGTCACTACAAAAAAAAAGCTCTAAATATTGTAAAGATCGGAAAAAGACAAAAAATGACCTTGAGGGTCATTACAGCATCCACTACTAAAAGGAATTTTGTCTTTGAAAGTCAAGGGATAGAAAAGAATCCAAGGGCACAAAAAGATTAGAAGTTAGGCCTACAACCTCCTCTAGACCTACAGGTACCTTCTCGGGTCGGACAAAGCCAACCCAAAACTCAGACCCAGGAAAGACTCTCAATTTCACTTTTCTTCTTCATGACTCAAACCAACTTTCAATTTCTCTCTTTTGATACTTGTTTCCACCCAACAAGAAAAAACTCAATTGAGTATAACAGACTAACTCGAGATAAACCAAAACCATACAAATTTCTCAGAATTAGGTGACCAACAGTCAAGAGAAAATGCTAAATAACTCCCAAGTTGAATTCTTTGCTTTATACTCCAAAATCCAAACTCTTTAGTCATCATAGGTATCCTACCCATCTGAAACCACAGTAACAACTCCCAATATCATCTGAACATTGCCCAAATAACTATGAAAGAATTGTAAGCACCACCTGAACACTGAAGAGCGGCAAAAATTCAAAATAAGCAACTTAGCCCAAGGCACAAACCCATAGTTCCAACCCAATGACTCCTAAAACCAAAAGCTTTAGTCTGAGGTCTATCTTTCAAAGTTGAAAAGGCTACTCCAAGGAACAACCAAACCCACGAGTAGAAATATCGCATTGAGACGAACTCCAATGTTACTTTGCCGCCAATGGAACTTCCAGAAAACTGAACCAATAGCGAAGCTAATTCAAAAGTAATGGGAATTGATGCCATGAGTCCATGCACCACTCCATGAGTACAAATCTAAGTAAACCACCAATTCAAGAGAAATATTGACCCCATACGCAGTTATTAGCATATTAAACCTGCCAAAAGTGACCGAATAGAATCGAACCACCACAAAAAATACCACGAGTTGACCTGCCAGTGAAAGTCTGAACTAAACACTCAAACTCAAGAAAAGCTAAGCCAGTAGGTAGAGATTAAGTAGATCACCCCACCAAAAGTAATTCAAATAAAACTAAACCATGGCAAGTACACCACAAAAAACATTGACAGCTAACCATAATGACACCCACGAACCTCGCACCCTAAATAAGAAATCAGGAGATGATTTCATGAATTACTTTGACTCCATCCTGAAGGAGATTCATTTGTTTAATTTAATTTTCCCATAGGAGCCAAAGTCTGAATTAGTCAAAGCACACCACAACAGAAAACCCAAATCAATAATCTAACTCTTTTGAACTATTAACGCACCCTCTATAGTTTTTTGGTAGAACCAAGGGATAGCACGGAATCTCCAAAACTGAAGGTAGCCCTGGTTGTAAGGTAAAACAAGCCTATGACTGAAATCTCTGAGGCATATTAACCAACCACCTAAAAGTCTAATAGTCACAAGGGCACACCAGGGCAATTCGGATAAACTATGGATCAGCAATATGAATGCTCTCTCTCCATAATCATCCTTTCCCACTAATTATTGGTTGGTCACAAGCAAAAGAAGGCCACCATTTCCATGAACTCAATAGATCCTTCTTTACACGACACTTCTAGCTAAACCATCACTATACTTAGAATAAACAAAGCTAACTCCACTTTCGGTTCTCCAATCTTAAACAAAGCCATCTGATACCACATCACACCACCAGCTGAACTAGTCAGTTAACCATCAAACTTACCACAAAGAGACAATCTAGCTAAATATGAAAGGTAAACCTTACTTCGCCACCTTAAGAACTAAGAATAGAAAATCAAAACAAGAAAGAATAGACAAATGAAATCCACAGTACACTAGATAGGCCATAACTACTGACACACCCCTCTCTCGACAGCAACCTCACACTAGCTAAGCACAATAGGAGGGGCAAGCTAGGGAGGAGAAAAGGATAGCCAGAAATTCTAAAATAACTGAATAAAGCCTACAAAGGCAATCAACTAATCTGAATATCCACAAGTTATAACTCAACCACTACTTCAACATAACAACAAAGCCAAAATGATCCACTACTAAAGGAAATCACCTAGGGAAGATAAACACATACACATAGTTTCAAGTAAAGTTGTCATAGAAACCAATAAACAACTAATAAGGCTAAATAAACATGCTCATATAAGTCCAAGTAAAATAAATACCAGAATCACAAGCTGAATTTAACAAGTCAAGTAATTACCGGTGGGTACAAAGACCCCAACACCCAAGTACTACAAGCAAAGAAGGTCCTAGAAACAAATTCATACAAATACGATAGATACTTAGAGCCTCGCCCTCTGTCTAACCTGCAAAAGCATGGGATGGAATGCACCTGGCCTAGAACTGAACATCTTAACCACTAACTGTAACCCTCAGGGTACCACCTCTAACTAACTATCCTTAAGCCCTATGAACCCGAACCTGCCGAGCATGTTGCCTACTATATATGACTGTAGGACATTCCCTAGCCGGATGTCCAAACTCACTGCACATATAGCACTTTCCACCAAACATAACCCATTGAGATGAACCAGTTGAATTAGTATGAGACCCAAAACCTAAATGCCCAGATAGCAAACCCTGAGAAGTCTGCCGGGAACTCTATCCACATGGGTACCATAACCTGTCATAGGATTGCCTAGATCCTAAGGTGTTCCCGCCATAGGTCCAATAGGTCTAGAGTGAAGCTGAACCTTACTAGGATGATGCCTACCTCAGAGCCAGGTGTTACCTCTACTGCAATAACGATGAGACCTCCTATATCCACTTCTATAAGTCTCCATACATTTATGCTCCATAGATCTTACATAATTAACCACCTAGGGAAATGTAGACCCAATGGCTACCAAGTGTTATGATGATAAATAGTGAGGAAAGCTCAATCCATCAATGAACCCCTAAATCAACTCTTGCTTGGTAGGAAAAAAAGGGGATTCTGTCTGGCCCACTCCAAAAACTCAATCATATACTCAGAAATCGACAAAGAACCTTCCTGAGGACTAATAGATCTAACTCTAGGATGAGAACCGCTTGATGCACCCAAAACTACTCTTGTCTATGGCATATGCTCATCGAGACGCTGAATACCAAATGCTGGATCCTAAAAAGCTGAGGTGTTCATAGATACTGTCAAATTCTGGGTAGTATATGTTGTGCTCTAGCCACGCCCATCAAAAAACTCGTGCTATCCATCTAAAGAGGAATGAATTCCAAGAAAAATATTTAGAGGTTGATCAAGGAAATTTCATATAATTAGAAATCAAGAATGGAGTTTTCCTAAAATACCCTATAGCCTTCCGAAGATAGGATACGGACATCTCCGCATCGATCTACAGGACTCTACTAGGCATTTGCTCTTATACCGACGATACTAGTGAACCTAAGCTCTAATATAATTCTATCATAATCCGATTTCTCAAGTCATGATGGCACCTACTATCAACCCCATCATTAGGTAAGACTAACCCCACAGTCTAAAACCATAGGCAAAGGACCATCAAAGTGGAAGGAAATAAGTGAATAATAGTAATAATAATGATAAGAAAAAAAAATAATAATACAATAAGACAACCCTCAATACCTAGTATCAGTCGGTAGTCGAGCTACTAAACTAAATAAGGAATACACGACTTATATAGATACAATGATAATAATAGTAATACAGACTGTATTTGAATAAGAAATAAAGACTAGTCTAAGGAAATATAGAGGGATATAGGCAACTCTAAATGCCAATAGCTCACCCATATCTCCAAATTGTAAGAGTTTCTCCGCACGATATCCAAATCAGTAGTGAAAACCCATACTATGATCTCCAGGATTCAGAAGTGTAGTATGATAACAACAAGTGGCACTCAGTAGGCATCGGTCGATTGAGCTCCAAAGATAAAACAAGTATAAAGAATATGTAAGCAGGGAGTATATATATATAATAAGTAACTAACATGAATAATACGGAAACCTGCAATAAAACATCAGATATAAATAAAGAGACAAAGTAGGAAACAAGCAAGGACGTACCTGGTGGCACCATCCCAAGATCTAATCACAATGACACACTAAGAAAAGGGGAACAACTAAGTGACAACCTACTAACCAAAGTAAACACATATATCACATAAGGGCCCAAACGACCATATCAACTAAATCCCTGCATAAAAAATAGATAAATAAGAACAAAGGCAGTAACTGCATTCAAACAAAGAGACCACTCTTTATACTGCAACAAGTTCACAAATAGTAAGTCAATACTTACCGAGCCCCTGTGTGCCCAAAAAGTTCACTCACAAATAGGTAAACGCATACGGCATCCCATATTATCAACAGGTATAAATAACTATACTGGTGATAAGCAATGCATATATGAATGAAAGTAATGTAGAAAAACCAGTAGTACCATCTTTTCCAAGTGCTTCATACAATGATATATACACCTACTTCTAATTCTGGCTAGGAAGTAAGACCCGTGCGCCTTAATGGGATTGCCATGGGGGGCTCGAGAATTCCCCTATATACCTATCTGGTCCTAATCTAGGTCTTATATCAATCTATATATCTAATTATCAAGATTTGTTCCATCACGGTGACCGGAGATAAATAGCCAAATCAGTATAGAAAGGGTTGGAAATCTCTATGACCAGGACCATATCATAAAATGAGCGCATCCTCAATGTCTCGAGTCAATATAATAAAAAGAGCGCATCCGCGATGCCTTGAATCAATATCATAAAATGAGCTCATCCTCGATGCCTCTAGTCCACTAAAAATAGAAGTAATAGAGGTAGTATGACCCACATTTGAAAATCAGTATAAACTAGTTTGGGTTACAACCTAGTTTTGTCAAATCAATGCCAAAAACCGATGCATGCACCAGGGTCGACTACATTCGTGACAAAACAATGACCCAATGCAATGCATACCATAACCACAACCAAAATAACATGCATAATCACATACAATAATGTCTCCACAAGTACCTTACCTTGTAGGGCATAGAAACAGGACTCACAAATACAACCTACACTAAATCAAGGCCTAAAGCTCAACTCTACTCCTCTAACTCAATCATAAGGCCCAAAAGTGAGCTCAACCCTAATCGGGTAACAAGGAGGAGGAAATGAGGAGACAAGTGCTCAACTAGTCAGCCAATACCTCTAGATCAATCTGGGAAATATCACCTCGAGGGTCATAACAACATATAGCCCCACCAAACGATAACAAGAAAGCATAGGAGATTCTATCTCTAAATCCAGAAATGGAATCCAACATAATTCACAAGTCTTAACTGGGTGGAAATCTCTACCCCAAGGCTTCAAGATAGGTGCTATAAAAGTGAAGGACACTAAGTCTCATAAATTCCAGCCAACAATGGCTACAATAACTAAGTTTCAACCTAAAATCAATCCTAAGGCACAAATCTGCCAATCACCATAAACATTGAACATGCCACCTAAAATAGGCTATCTAAGGAAAAACTAAGGCATAATCAGTAATCTTACCAACTAGATTAAAAGTCTCATAAAGAAAACCTAGCATAAGGTTCACGCCAGGATAAAGAAGTGGGAAAATGGTAATCAAACCTAACCCGTCATATACAGTCCAAACCACAAGTAATTTATACTACACATTATCTTATAAATCTTAATAAAAGGAATGAAGATTATAGCCTACCTCAAAGCCGAACACGCGCGCTCCAAGTCCACTTCCCGGTAGCTCTTTGCTCCAAAAACGACTCCAAATGCCTCCATTATATCAAACTATTGATTACCTCATCAATCCAAATGTTTTGACACTAAAATCACATTTTCTAGAGATAGACCCAAAATTGGGTCTAAAATGGAATTGTGGGACCCATATTGGAAATCCCAAAAATGACTCTGTGAAAAGTTTCTAAACACATTATTGAGCTTCTACCCCAAAATTGGGCACAAATTGATGCTCAAAAGGATGTAAATCAGCCCAACATTTAAAAACACCATTAAACCCCTAAACTAAGATTTGGCAGCCCCTTTGGGGCAGATTTTACCTAAATATGATGATCTTTATGCTTTCCCGAACCTACAAACACGTATCCATGACTCTTACAAACCCAATGAACTTGGAATCATCTAAAACGGAGCTCCTTAGCTCCCAAAATCGAAGAAATAAAAATGGGGTTTAGGCTATCTCGCATAACTGGTCTTAATTTAACACTAGTGAATTGCTCTTCGCGAATGTGGAGAAAGAGGTCCGCGGACATGGAGACTAAGGCCTCAAAGCTCCTGAACACAGAGGCCAAGCCTTCAGTGCTCCGCAAATGCGGCATGGGTCTCACGAACGCGGAGGCTAATCTGCTAGGCCTTCACAAATACGACCCTTTGCCCGCGAACACGAAGACCAAGAATAATGGCTTCTGTGAATGCGACCTGCATGGAACGAATGCAAAGACCAAAATTTGTTCGCAGCATGCATCAACTGATTTTGGAATTTTTTCCCAACTCCGGCAAGGTGCTTAAAATTTTTTCGGAATCCCGTGCACATAAATGGGCTATGCTACCCTACCAAATTCGATGCTCCCGACTCAATAGCACAGTAGAAATTTCCTTCAAAAGTCATCTTGATAAAATGTGGGTCCACACCCAAGCATAATTTTTGCCAATTCTACAAAAAGGCCCGAAATGAGACAAGGAGCCTCGAGAAACTAAAGAAAGGTCGTTCTAGACCAAACTTGATATTCTGAGCTAACCGCTCTAACAAAATTTCCATCCAAGTGCATTTACTTAGAATATAAACCAAGGTCAATCTTAGGCAAAATTTCAAAGACTAAAGTGCCTAATGGCCTCAAACTCACACCGATTGCCTCGATATTTATGCCCACCATGCTACTAGCCTAATTTGGCCATTTTGGAGTTGATGAAATTGTTAGAATTCTGTTCTAAAGTCGTTTATGTGAATTTATGACCGAAGTTAATTTTTTATGTTATAAAAGCTTTAGAACAGGGAAACGGGCATAAACCCCAAATGAATTACCAGGCAACTGAACTATTATTACCAGCAAGTCATAAAAGACTTGGGTCGCTACAGGAAAGCTCTAAACAATGTAAAGATCAGAAAAGGACAAAAATGACCTTGAGGGTCATTACACAAGTGAACAACTAAGACTAAGCTAAGTTAATAGTATGGAAGTACTCATGTCATACCAACCGAATCCTTCAGACTACAACCTACACAGAAATCATCCCAATCTAACAATTCTAACAGTACATTTATACATATATCATAAACAGTAAAGCTCAAGTCTCAATCAAATCACACAAATTAATAGTCTAAGTTATGGGAAGATCAGGCGTAAACATAGTCCACAAATATCAAAAGATGTATGATGCAATGTAGTGAAATCCAATGTCATGTTTAGTGATGCATGTCTGTCCTAATGATACACATCTGCTGACTAGCAAGTCGGAACCCATGGGGGAAACACATGGATCATGTATCCGCCAGAACCATTTTCCTTAGACATAAATATCAATCATCGAAACCATTTTCCTTTGGCATTTCCAAAACTATTTTCCTTAGGCATAATCCTTACTCGCTAGAACCATTTCCCTTCGGCATAATCCTCAAATTAATTTCATACCAATATATCATATTCAATGTAAATAGGCAATGTTCATGTAAATCACAGTAATGGAATAATATCAACAATAAGCCATAACCCATATCACAACAATCTATTCACATATCCACAATTAGTCAAATGCTTAATCATATCAAACACATTATTATTACTCATCAAATTTGCTATTTATTACACTATTTCTTCATTATAAAGTTCAATCACATAGTCAAATAGTCCTGAAACCACTTCCCATAACTCCCCAAAATACGAACAAGAGGTACAAGATCCCACAAGCTTAAACGGAGGTTTAGAAGTTTACTTTCCTTGAATTTACCCCAAATTACTCCGAAATATGAGTCTTACCCTTATGCCGACACTCCAAATCAATAAAATCTATTCAAATATGAATTCCTAATAAGAAACTGAGTCTAACGACACCTAAATAATTATTTTTTGAAAATAGGGCCGAAATCGACACAAAAACTCAATTCCAAAAACGTAGGGAAAATTTGGAAATTTTTATGTTAAAACGTTCCTTGAAGCATTTGGAAGCTATTAGTGAAAGCCATTTTGAATTTTGACTTAAAATCGATTCATAATCACCAATTTATTAAAAATTCAATGTTCTTGGAAAACCCCAATTTGCTCAAATTAAAATCTCCAAATTTGAATTGAAAATAATAATTACTCAATGGGAAATGATGATTTCAAGTTAAAATGACTTATCCAATGAAATCCCTCAAAAATATCCCTTCAAAATCGCCTCTATCGAGCTTCTCTAACTCAAAAAAGGTGGAAAAGGTCTAATTCCCGACCTTTCGGGAAACACATTATTCAAGCACGAAATTGCCCATCTCAATACCGACACCTATCCATGCGATCGCGATGACTCCCCCAAGGACTTACATTTTGCGATCGCAGAACTCCCTACGTGATCTCAAAGCATAAAGTTTAACACTTATGCAATCACGAGATAAGGTCTCGCGGTTGCGAAGGGTAAATTCACCTGCAGTAGTAACTGAAAACACAACAAACACATCAACACAAAAATCACAAACTGGGCTTTGGGAATTCATTTGGAATTTTGAGTACACAAACTTTATATTCTACCATACAATATTTGATGTTCCGGACTCAATGAAACCATCAAAATTTGAATTCGAGGTCTCGTTGAATCGAAACTCCAAAAATCGCAACTAAATTAACTTCAAGCCTCAAAATACTAAAGCGAGCTCAGGACCACCAAAAATTAAACCAAGACCACTCTTAGACCTAAAACCATCCTCCGAATCCAACAGAATCATTGAAATTCTATTCCGACCATCGGATCTTCAAATATTGACCAAAGTCAACTCTATGATTAAAATTTCAAGAATTTCCAACTTAGGTCCTCAAATTCTCGTTACAACTTCAAATCTAATATTTTTAACCCTCTTAGACCAACTTTCACATTTTAGAGCTGATGAAATTAACGGATTTCTATTCCGAGACTCGTAGCTCTGGTTGGTCCCAAATACCACTTTTAAAGACTTTAAGCGTTTAAAAATGTCAAAAACTCCCAAGACTCAACTCTTCCAAGAATTTCCCAAAACCAACACCCAATATTAACCAAAAATGACTCGGAGAAACTATTGAGAGGGGTAAAATAGTTATTTTATAAAACAAACTCTAGAAATGACTATCAGGGTCATTACAGAGTTTGTGTCGGATGAGAAACCCATAGAAATGGGTGTGGATGGAGCAATTCTCTTACCACCGGAGGTAGGAAATGGATTTTTCAAATCACTTGGCCTATGCTTCATCTTCTATAGGTAAAGGGATTAATTGGAGGCTAAGCGGTTGAGGATGCAAACCGACACTTGACAAATATTATGGATGTTTGTCTCCTCTTCAAGATGAGGATGATCCACCAAGGGTAGGCTGAGATTATTTCATTTCTCTCTCACCGGAAGATAAGTCTCAAACTGAAAGCTCTAATAGAAAGAAAACTCAAAAATACGTCTAAATAAACTGAGCTACATACTCAATGAACGTCTAAACATGCCTTTACTAAGTCTATGCGGGAACATTAGACAAGCTGTTAACTCGCCCATAACAAGAAATAAAAGCATAGGAACAATAAAAATATAAATGTCCCATCCTTGGATCATGAAGATGCACCAACGATAAGAGAATACAACTCAAACTCTAGCCATGAGTGGAGTGTGCATGATATTATTCGACCCAACATTATGATACAATATAGGCAAAAAGTATGCGTTAGTATTTGGAATGCACTAAGTATGTGAGAAAGATGCAATGCATGACATAAAACATGATAGTGCAATAATGGAGCTTAAAATATAATAAAACTCATTGAAAACATCGTTTGAACTTTAGACATGGTCAATGCAGTACTAGTGGAAAATAATATGTCAAAATGCAATATAGTGAGAGATACCGTAAATCGACATTTAAAACCATGTGAGATATAAGATAGAATTCTGATGTAACTCCTACACTGAGAAGAGAAAGTCTACTTACCAAGGTAGACTCCATATATTACCTAAGTGGATCCACTAAGCTACTAAAGAATCAAGCCCCAACTAACGGGTGACCCTTTCTAAGGAATCAAGCCTCTACTAATAAATGATCCTTCTTCCTATGGTGGAAGGTAGTTATGGTACAATGAGATTTATGATATGGTCTCATGCCTCTACTAAGGAGTGAGCCTCTATCCCAAAGTCCACTTAGTGCTAGGTCAACTCTCAACAAAATATCATACATAAAATAAGCTTTGAAGATGGTACAAATCTAGTAATACCAAATTCATCATAAATACTTGACAATCATAAGAATAGCTCCTTCAACATATCATGATGTCATAAAGTCATCATCAAGATACTTATCTAAAGCATCAAAATTATAATAAGCTTGGTCATAGAAAATCATGGAAAACCTTCATGATAGCATACTTTACTTTGAAGTAAACTTTGTTTTCAATGAAAACTCATAATTCATACTTCATCAATAAACCTCATTAAAATCATAGTTCCTAAGTTGATGATGCATGCATAACATTGAATCATAAATTGGTAATCAAAAAGCAGTCAAAATGCATGGGTCATTATAAAATACCTTGAAAACGTGCAATTAAATTGAAGTCATGTATGAATAGACCATTAACATTGAATAATAATATAATTGAATTGTCCCATATGCAATTTGATAAAAACTAGACTTTGGGAGAAATTCATAGAATAAGAGAATTGAAAAAACCTTGGGACTCCATGGATGAAAGGATCCATAGATGAATTCTCACATACCTTGATTAAATCAAAGCCCTAAATGAATTTGAATTGGAGACTTGAACTTGACCTTGAAAACTCTTAGCTTGGAAGAGAACAAATTCCTTGGGACAGTATTTTAGGGAGAGATGACTTTAAATTCTATTGGTTTGGGAGTAATGATGGTAATTCAAAGGGTTTGGATAGTTATAGGTTTAGAATAGGCCTTAAATGTTATAGCTTAGGAATTAAACGAGTGTGAATGGAAAAAACTATCCTTAATTAAAACTGTTGGGATCTTCTTTTTCAAGGTTGATCGAGCTCCCTTTTCCAATTAATGAGTCACCGACCTCCTAGAGTTCTCGCTGATTTGCTCATGAACCCTTGTAAAAAATCTCTAAATATATTGGCGATAAGGCTTGGCTCGCCAAACAATTTGGCGAGTCTCTTTTCCTTTGTCTCCTCTCCTACTTGCCTTACACTTTAAGGGGGAATTTTTCCCATTTGCTTTGGGAGGCTAGACTTAGCTTGCAGACAGTATCGACTAGTCGCCTATCTAATCAGATCTTCTTGCTCAATTTCTTTTCCCCTACTAAATTCTCTAAAATTTTAGGCAAACAAGCTTAGCTCGCTTATCTCTTTTGGCGAGTCTCCAACCTGACCCGATGCTCGCCAAAGTTCCAGGTTCAATGAGCCTATCCTCCATAAGAACTTCGTTAGCTATTATTTCAGTTGGCGAGTGTCCAAGGCTGACTTGGTGATTCACCCAGTCCATTAGGCGATCTTTAAGTTTTAGCTTACACGGTTCTCTCTTTTTAATCAAAATTTCAACTTTTTAACTTTCGGGGTCTTACAATATCCCCCAGGAAAATTCATTCGGTATTAGATGACATATTTGCACTTTTAACTATGAATAAATGTGATTTCTTAAGGAACAATTGTGTCCATTAAAGGTTTTTCTATGTTTTGTATAGAAAATTGAGCCAAGACGGAAAAGGGGACAATAATGGAGCTAAGTGTTCACTATGACTACAGTCTAAGAGATATCTGATGAACCATCACTGGACTCAAGATATCATGAATGGGATATGGAAAGAAGATTAATATCCCAATGTAAATGCAATGACACAATTAAAATGCATAAACCATGAGATTTTCAACTTAACATAAAACATAGCTTAAATATCAACTTCATGAATATGCATGCATATTGCATATGAAAAGACATGGGAAAGCTAAAAAGTAGGAATTCGTAAGAGTAGACATAAAGAACTAACACTTCCACTCAAATGGAAACTCAACCACTCAGGTTCTAAAGTCAATCATGGCATAACGATCATGGAGTCGATCTATACTAGGAATAACATCAAAACCGAAGAACTCACAAGATATCGGATGAAGTACCATACTGAGTCTATTGACGAATCTCCTCTCCTCTCTTAGAAGCCACTGAATAATCCATCATCTTATGTCCAACCCTACCACACCCATAGCAACCATATTTATTGGCCATGCACTCCCCAGGTGATTCTTACCACATTTTGACAAGTGAGAAAAGGGAGTCAATCTTGTGGAACTCAGGCACCGAATCACTAGCAAAAGACGAACCACTATTGGTTCGGGTCCTCTTAATTTTCCTAGCACTCCTCTTAACTTTTCCTCTTTAATCTGTTCGGCATGTATCATCAACCTAGAGATATCTATCTCTTTGATCAACATGGTGGTTTTTAATTCTTTGAAAGCCAAATTCGAAACTCTCGATACAAACTTGATCATATGATCTCTAGGGTTGGCAACCATGAATGGAGCATGCTTGGACAATTGTGTGAACTTCAATTCATATTCCCTCATACTCATGCCATCTTTTTGTAAGTTGATGAATTCTTGGATCTTAGCATCTCTCAAATCCAAAGGAAAGAAACGGTCTAGAAAAGTATCCTTGAAGTCTTCCCAATCTACAGGGACCACATACCTAGCTCTCTCACCCTTTCATTGAGTAAAACAAATTTGAGCGACTCCCTTCAATTGGTAAGGGGCCAAATCAGTCTTCTCCACTGATGTCACCCCCATAATATCTATAATCTTTTGAATTCCTTCAATGAACTCTTGGGGATCTTTATCCAACTTGAAACCATGAAACTCCGGGGAATTCATCCTCATGAAATCATGAACCCTCATTGCTGCCGTACCCACATTTGAGTTCATGGGAGCAATAACATCTCTTTATGTTTGTGCCGTCACAGCTTGGGAAATTACTTGAAATGCGGTTCAAAATTCGGCATGAGACACCTGCTCGACCATTGGGTCATTCATACCTTGTTTCTCTTTTCCAATATTCCTTCTTATGGGAGCTCTTCATGGAGGCATGGTTCTGTAATCGCACAGAACAAGTATTAGAAGGAAAGACTTAGGGTTCAACTCTATCATACGATAAGATCATGAAATAAGTGAAGTTTCCTAAAATGTCTCATAACCTCTTATTCATAGATGTGGTACACTTCACACTGATAAACAAGACCCTACTTGACGCGGTATGTTAGAATCCCTAGGACATCTTAAACCTTGTACTCTAATACCAAGTTTTTCACAACCCAAGCTAGGCCCTAGGCATGACATGGTGATCAGAATCTTGAAGGAATCCAACCAAGTCTCTTAGCATTCGTCATATACATAAGAAAAGTAAAAGACCTTAATAAGACATGAAGCGGAACATGAGTCTCAAACTGAAAGATAGAATAGAAGGAAAACTCAAAAAATATGTCCAAATAAATGGAGATACATACTTAATGAACATCTAAACATGCCTCTACTAAGTCTAGGTATGGGCATAAAACAAGCTACGAGATCACCCATAACAAGAAATAAAAGCATGGGAATAATGAAAATATAAATGTCCCATCCTCAGATCATGAGGACTCACCAATGATAAGAGAGTAGAACTCAAACTCTAGCAATGTGTGAAGTGTGCATGATGATCATTCGACCCTACATTATGATACAATGTAGGCAAAAAGTATAAATTAGTATTTGGAATGCACTAAGTACGTGAGAAAGATGCAATACATGAAATAAAACATGATAGTGCAATGACCAAGCTTAAAACATAATAAAATCCATTGAAAATATCATTTGAACATAAGACATGGTCAATGCAAAACTGGTAGGAAAATCATAAGTCAAAACGCAATATAGTGAGAGAATCATAAGTCATAGTAAGAGATACTATTAACCGACATTTAAGACATGTGAGCTAAACATGAAATTCAAATGTAACTCCCACACCAAGTAGAGAGAGGCTATTTTTCAAGGTAGAATATGTATATTTCCTAAGAGGATTCATTAAGCTACTAAGGAATCAAACCTCAACTAAACGGTGACCCTTTCTAAGAAATCAAGCCTCTACAAAAGGTTGATACTTCTACCAACGGTGGCACGTAATTATGGGATAATGGGATTTTTGCTAATGGTCTCATGCCTCTAATAATGGGTGAGCCTCTATCCCAAGGTCCACCGGTGCTAGGTCAACTATCAATGAAATATCATATATAACATACGCTTTGAAGATCGTAAGAATGTAGTAATACCAAGCTCATCATAAATACTTGAAAATCACATGAATAGCTCCCTCAACATATCATGATATCATAATGTCATCATCAAGATACTTATCTAAATCATCAAAATCATGATAAGTTTGTTCATAGAAAATCATGAAAAACCTTCATGATAGCATACTTTACTTTGAGGTAACCTTTATCTTCATTGAAAACCCATAATTCATTCTTTATCAATAAACCTCATTAAAATCATAGTTTTTAAGTTCATGATGTATGCATAACCATGAATCATAAATTGGTAATCATAAAGTAGTCATAATGCATGAGTCATTGTAAAATACCTTTAAAATATGCAATTGAATTAAAGTCATGTATGAATAGACCATTAACATTGAATAATAACATAATTGAATTGAGCCATATGCAATTTGATCAAAACTAGAATTTTGGAGGAATTCATAGAATAAGAGAATTGAGAAAACCTTGGGACTCCACAGATGAAAGGATCCATGGATGAATTCTCACTTACCTTGATTTAATCAAATACCTAAATGCACTTGAATTGGAGACTTGAACTTGACCTTGAAAACCCTTAGCTTGGAAGAGAAGATATTCCTTGGGAGAGTATTTTAGAGAGATGATTTTCAATTATATTAGTTAGAAGAGAATGAGGGAAATTCAAAGTGTTTGGGTAGTTATATGGTTAGAATAGGCCTTAAACGATGTTGCTTAGGAATTAAATAAGTCGGAATAGATAAAAATATCCTTGGTTAAAATTTTCTAGGTCCTCTTTTATGAGGTCGATCGAGCTCGCCTTTCCAATCGATGAGTTGCCGACCTTCTAGAATTATCGTTGATTTACTCGTGAACCATGCTCATAAATATCTGAATATATTAGTGAGACATCTTAGCTCTCCAACTAATTATGTGAGTTTCCTTTCCTTCCTCTCCTCGCCAACTTGTCTTATTCCCTAAGGGGAATTTTTTCCATCACTTTGGCGGGCTTGACTTAGCTTGCCGACTGTATTGGTGAGTCACCGATTTGATCACTTCATATTGCTCAATTTCTTTTCCCCCTGCTAACTTCTCTAAACTTTTGGGCAAACAAGCACAACTCTCTTACCCCTTTTGGTGAGTTGCCAATCTGACCTAATGCTCGCCAAAGTTCCTTGTTCACAATTCATATCCTCTATAACAACTTGGAGAGCTTTTGTTTCACTTAGAGAGTTGACAAGAATGACTAGGAGATTCAGCCAATCAATTGGGTGAGCTTCGGGCTTCAGTTTACATAGTTTTTCTTTTTAACTAAAAATTTCAGCTTTCCAACTTTTGGAGTCTTACAAAGAGAGCTTTCCATGTATAATTGTTCCCACTCTCATGGATGTTGAGATTGAGGGATGATATAAACGACTTTCAACAACTTCCAGGAGAATATATACATGAGGTATAGCTTAGGTTCAAGAAGAAAGTGTGGAATGTCTAAACCACGGGTTGTCTGACCAAGTTTTACTCCAAATTTTCTATCGCTCATTGGATGAGGTGAATCAAGACAAGGTGAATAACTTAGAGTGAGGTTCATTCATGAATCTCATATGCCTTCAAGCATCTAATTCTCTGAATCAAATTACCAAGATTAATATGACATGGCACAATCAAGATCAGGTAAAGTATAGTAGTACATCGGTATCAACATTAATAATAACTGATGAAATGAGAAGGGAAGAAGAGGAGATTAATGGAAAAATAGAAAAGATGATTACGAACATCGACCTCTTGGAAAATCATATGTTTGGTACCGAAACAAAGAGCGTAAATTACATTGGGACACATAAAGCATCCTTGCTTGAGAGGAAGCAACATATGCATTGTTTGATGAAG
This sequence comes from Solanum dulcamara, assembly GCF_947179165.1. NCBI lineage: Eukaryota > Viridiplantae > Streptophyta > Magnoliopsida > Solanales > Solanaceae > Solanum > Solanum dulcamara. The sequence continues at coordinate 52,612,618 of NC_077248.1, read as the reverse complement.
ATGTTAGGTATTTTGCGAATCAAGGAGTGGGTTCTTAAATGGGGTACCAATCAACCAACCAAGATCTTTGGTTCCCTCATGAGAAGAGTCAAGGTTGGAGAGATCGAGACGGTCAATGAAGAGACCACAAGAGTCAATGGCATGATCAAGATAGAGCTAGAGGAGATGATAGGTGTAACCACTAAAGTTCAAATCCGTATGTACCCCTCCAAGTTTAATTCTCACCAAGGACAAGCAAGTATGAGTAACCTACATGGTTCCAAAATTGAGTAGATGCTAAATAATATCCTTAAGAGGGTGGAGTCTATGAATAAACGAGTCAAAGAACTCAAAAGAGACCTATCAAATTTGACTCAAATCTTTAGCTCCTTCCACACTTCAATCAAACACTTAGAAACTCAAATAAATCATTTTTCAATTCAAATAAACCCAAGAGCCAAGTGACACTCTCCCAAACCTAAAAAATCATGGCTATTTTATGGCAATCATTATGATAAGTGGTAAGGTACATAAATATACCAAGTTGGCGCCAAGAAAACTTGATAGTAAGAAGAGTAATGATGGGGTAAAACCTATTACATATGTTTTCATTGTCATTGCTGATGAAGTACCCAAGGAGGATAATGTAAGTGTTGGTGAAAAATAGGAGTGGATAGTACCCCTTTTGATTGTCAACAAAGTGGGTCTCGAGAATCCTAAACCTACTCCAATGAGGCAATTGATGGTGTATCTCTCTATCTAGAGACCAATTGGTATACTATTTGACGTGTTAGTCAAAGTAGATAAGTTCATTTTACCGGTAGACTTTGTAGTGTTAGATTGTGATGTGGACCTAGAGGTGCCTATTATTTTAGGCCAACCATTCCTTGCTACCAGAAAAGCGTTAGTTGATGTGGAGCTTGGAGAGCTCTAATTTAGAGTGGGTGAAGAAACAATTAAGATCAAAAAGGGCACACCTACAAAACCTCCTGATGAGTGTAGAGTGGTATAGATGAAGGAACCGGTGGATGAGCTGGTAGAGGATCCATGAAAAGAATAAATGTCACCCGATCTTAGGTAATCTTAAGGTCATTGCATCGTTCAACCTTAAATCAAGCGCTTCTTAGAAGCAACCCAAGTATTTTTTTTTTACTTCACTTTTTATTTTTTTGGTGTGCTTTTAGGAGTGTAAAGCGATGCTAAGTGAGATAGACAAAAACTTGGGTGTTTTGGTCATTGGTGCCAAATAGGCATAACGCCGATCAGACATTCTGCATTGCCAATCAAATATAGATTCCCAGCAAATAACTAGGAGGAAACTTTGGGATCTACATTTGACCAACAAAACACCGGCTAATGATTGTATAATGTCAGGTGAAGCGTCGATGCAAGTCAGTGCACTGGGCACGATTAAGGGAATTTCTACGCTTTAATAGGTGTCCCACTGATTGTGATTTGCATCCCGCCGATTGCGATTGGCGTCTCACCAATCTCGTACAAGCAGATAAGTATGAAGAGGTTTAATTTTGACTCTTAAAGAACTAAAATATTGGATTATGATATTCGATTCCCATAATCCTAAAGCCATCCACCATCTTCCTTATATATTTCCCTTAACCTCCATAACCAAATTCATCCATCTGTTAAACTTTTTATCTCTACTACTCCCAAAATGCCCTTCCACTTACTTTTTTCTTTATAAACCCCTCTCCTCCTTTTTCCAAATCAGTAAGCCTTTCCTTCAAAAACCTAAAAATTCTTCTTTTGAAGTTAATTCTTGAGTTCAAGGTTGAAGAAAACCACCATTGAAGCTCTTGTTTTTCATTCTCCACACCTGCAAATCTAGTATATTACCTATTTTCTTGATTTTAAGCTTTATAATGCAACAATGTGATAAGAACTTTATGCTTTAGTTGAGTTTGCTTCAAAACCCCAACCTTGGAATTCAAAATTTATTAGTTAAAAATGGTTTATATGCTTTAAAATTGTTATATTTGAATAACCCATTATATTTATATAGTGCATGAAATTGTTCTATGATGGAATGGGTGACGTCATTCCTAAGGGAAAAATTGTCATTATGTTTTGCCATAATTTGTGATTACTAATATTGCTAGGTGTTGTTGACCTGATTTTAGTAATTTTTATCTTATGATGAGGATGAAATTGCGAATGAGTGTTCATGAAATTGCTTAAATTGCTTATTTATGTGCTTGATAATTTCCAATCATAGATAGATTGACGTCCTTATTAACGAAAATTGTAAGAAATGTTTAAAAATTTCCTTGTGAATCCTTTGGGCAAGTTTGAGTACTCATTGGAAGTGATTTATGAAATTGTTGAGCAGAAATTAGACCACTTTTGGTCGTAGCGGTGACTATGAAGAACCCGCGTTTCACAATAGTTGCCTACATTTTGCAGGTGAGCCGGTCAGGTGAAGGAACTCCATGTTTCCTCACTTGTGACAGTCGTATTACTTGCGAGACTCAAGTATCTATTAAGGAAATGTCAGTTCACTCAAAACCTTGCCCATTCTTTGATCAAAGGCATCATTTGGATTGGTGGTTTACAATTTCGTATCTTTAAGTCATCGATTCAATGTCAGCCTAACAATATGCTTTAATTGATGAATTCTTTTGACACTCCTATTTTTTTCTTTTTCATTTGTTAACTTTTGTAGAATATTTTCTTTTCATCATTATCTTACAGTATAATGACTTTAATCAATAGAAACCCACCCTCAAAATAGAAAAATCCATGCCTTAATTGCGGTTTGAAATACCCAAAATGGAAGAACATTATAATGCTTTCTGGAGTAAATATAAAATCATTAAGGAAGCAGACTTGAACGTTGAATCATTCAAAGAGGATTTTCCCAATATAGCAGGGCAAAATAAGGAGCGTTGCTGGGACAACGCTCTAACTCTACGGGATCAATATCTTCCGAAACTTGTGTGAGAATTCTATACATCATACCAAGAAAAATTGTATTGGCAAGCTAATAAAGGAAGCACAGGTTCTAATCAAACTGTAACATCAGTATTAGTGAAAGAACAAGAAGTTGTTGTTACACTTGTAGCACTCTTTGAATTCTAGTGGTCGGGCACCTCTGTACCAGAGGCTAGCGATACTAGCCACCAAACATCAATGAGAAATCAATATGTCTAGGTAGCCAAGGTATGAGATGGAAGAAAAATACATTGATAGTACCTACTTCCCAAAGCACAGGTATGGTTTGATTTTGTGAGAAAGAGTCTAATTCCCTCAAGGAACATAATTCAAGTCTCAATGAAAGCCTTCATTATGATAACTCATTGTATGTCTAGGAAAAAAGTGTTAGAACATGATATCATAGCGGACCAACTTAAGCAAGCTGCTCAAAAATCTAAGTAGGCTTTACCCTACCCAACAATGATCACTTTCCTGTGTATAGAGTCTAGTTGCACATATATATGAGAAATTTATAGATGTATTAAATTCAAGTCCATGGTCACCTTGACCAATAACCGCAAGAAATATGCAACAATAGGGCACAAGAGGATAGCACCACCTATAAATTCAAGTAAAATGCCTTCCACATCCTCAATGAGGGATTCAAATGCCACAACATCTACTTCATCCGCTCAGGGAATGGCCAGGTTGGCAATTATGGCCAACAACCATAATGAGCAGTTGGCAGCAACTCAACCTTCTCTCATCCATAGAGAATTCAAAAATACCATGAAACCATTAGCTAAAACTATGGGTGGCATTTTTAAAAAAGTGAATCTCTTGGAAGAGGAGGTTGAATTGTTAACCAGATTGAGATCCCCTACACATTCACCTCCTTGCCTCCGAGAACCTGACTTAAATATGATGGTCAGTGAATGCAAATCCCCACCAACTACTGCTAGCCAACCAGATGATTAGTAGAGTGATAATGTTCATAATGATGATGAGTCACCAGATCTTGATGCAAGGAACATTGATATCAGCAACACCAAGGCCCCCCACACCTCATTAATGGGATGAGATACCCCAGGCAACATTTGATGTCACGTACTCCAATTTCTCCTATCACAATCTCATGATAATACCAGACAAGTGGGAAGTGGTTTCCCCATTGGTTCAAATTGACCTTGCAATCAACCTTACCATTCCTCTCCTTCATGAGATCCAAATCGATCAAAATCATGACTACATTCCTGAGGTAGCAATCATTCATATGACGAGAGAGAGTGCATTCTATTGCTCTCACGCATAGGGACATCGCTCTTTATATTTTTAGGAGGTGGTATGTAAGAATATCTAGGGTGTTGAATAAAATTTATTGACAAATGGTGTTGTGTATTGGTCTTTCGTAGCCGGGTTGGTTCTATATTTTCCTATTGTCTTACTACCCATACTTAAAATTTGCACTTAGTGTCTTTCTATAGGCCTTGTTCTCTCAATTAATTGATGCACATGATTCAATTTTATCTCAGTAAATAGTAGTTAGTATGATAAACCCTTTTCTATAGGCCTTGTTCTCTCAATGAATTAATGGCAAATAATTCAATTTTATCTCGGTAAATAGTAGTTAGTACAATAAACTCCAAGAATTTTCTTTATACTGCGGTTCTTTCCCAAGGACCAAAATATTTTTTCTTTTTCTTTTATTTTAATTTTTGAGTTTTTTGTGTCGAACCGGATTTGTGTTTTCCAATGATAGATTGAGAGACGACTTTATTAGGGGAAAATGTAAGTTTTAGTTTTAAATTGACTACACGAACCTCTTGCAAGAGGGACCCCCAAAAATTTTAATTGGCAAAGGGAAAATTTAAAATGATTTCAAAATGGGAAAAAGTGCATTAAAAACAATCTCTTATCATGATTCATACATTCTTGATTTGGCTTTGTGATTTATACGTGGAGAATCTCCCCGTTGTAGTTTGTCAAAAGTCATTTGATTGAATTGATTTTGTGAATAGCTTGTGAATTTGATGAATTGAAATATCTTGTGCGGAAAAAATTTGATTCATTCTTGTATGTGTATGTTATCTAGAACTTGCCCCCAAACGTATTTTAAGGCAAAATTCTAGATTTGACTTGGCTTGAAAGAGAAATCTAGTCCCTTTTTGAACAGCCACTCAATATGAATCTAGGACCTTTTTGAACAACCACTCTATCCCAAATTTTTTCTCAAATGATGTGATCCTAGTCAACCACTTTGAGCCTAAACCATATTCTTTTTGGAAACCATATCGCATATTTTGAACCGTTGCAACCCTTTATCTTAATACTCGAATGTGTCCTAATATATTAAATGAGTTGTGAAATAGGCTAAAAGCCTAAGTTTGGGAAGAGAAGAAGAAAAGAGGAATAATGTGAAATGTAGACAAAAGGCTATGTTTGGGGGTTAGTGCAACAAAGAAACAAAGAGGTTTGAGATAAAAAGCATAGAGCAACACAAGCTTCAAAACAAGAAGTGCTTAAATGAATGCATGTATGAAAGAATGCAAAGGAAGAAGAAAAAATGTATGGGTGCTAGCTCAATGTATGCATGAACATCAAGTGGAAAGAAGAAGGGAAATTGAAATAAGTGATCATTTTAAAAAGGAAGAAACAAGGTAGAAGGCAACTCCAAAAATGTGATCGGATGTTCAAAGAAAGAAATAAAAGCATTAGGGAGGCATCTTAGTGACTTGACCAAATGAGACCTATTTTTTCTAAGCCTAAGCTAAACCTGCAAGTCCTTGGAAATTTTGAGCTTTTCTAATCTACATTAGTGGCGATCTACATATAGGACAAGCCTATGGGTCAATGTGTGTATAATTGAATTTATTTGTAAGAGTGAGTGTCTTTGCATGATCTATAATTCCTTGAATTAGAATTCATGATTATGTGTCAGATTCTATCTTATGTGAGTGGCACTGCATCCTTCATATGAATGGTGAAGTCTTTATTTCAATTGATTTGAATGAATGCAATAAGTTTGTGTGAATATTTAGGCAAATGACTTGAGATGCTGTGAGGTTTTGCTTGAATAAAATATTATCCTAGAATTATGCATTAAAAGTGTTATGTTTGACCTTATCCTAAAGAATAATGGTGGAACCAATAGTGAATTGTGCTTGTTAATAGAGTCTTTTGTTTTAAGTCTTTTGTTTTAGTTGTTTTGAGTTAAGTATGTAATTGTGCAAATGTCATCTTGGGTGTAGATAAGCTTGAATCCTATGCTTATTGAGTGTTTTGCTTGAGAACAAGCAAGAGTTCAATTTTGGGGGTTTGATGAGTTGGAATTTTACTGACTCATTGGACTCAAATTCATGAATTATTGTCATATTTTAATGCTAATTGAAGGGGTTTTAGGTCCTATTTCTCTTGTATGCACACATTCCTTAAAAAAAGCAAGTTTGATAGATTTTGAGCTGAATATCACTAAAGCACACCAGCGAAGGAACTGGCATCTCAAAGAAACCAATATGCGTCTTGCCGACTAAATATCAGCACGAATGAAGAAATGTTGCCTCAATACCAGTGCTACAATTGTCATAGTATAATGACTGATCGGTGGTTCATCGGTCCTAATGTAGTTTCTCTTGTTTGAAATGAAGGTTGTAACAGGAAGCGACTAAGGCTTCATAATTCCAGATCGGTGTTTTCCGATCCAGTGCAAGTCTCGTGGTGGAGGCTGATAGGCAAAAATACAATTATGTAAATTAGTACTTTTTTGGAAAATTTCAAGTGACAAAATGGAAATCTGTGCAATTGTGTACCTTTATCATTTTCCCAATTAGGGATAGAGTAAAGAGAACTTTTTGGTAGAGAGATATCTTTTTGTGAAAATATATTCATAGAGAGTAGTGATAAGCTTCTTAGCTTGTAGAGAAACAAATCTCAAATTTTGTATCATCCAAAGCTTTGATTTATATTTTGTTGATTAATTTAGCTTGGAATTGAGGTTTCTTATATAAGTATTATCTCTATTTCTTCTTTCATGAGCATCTAAATCCTTCTCCAGGGGTATGTGTGCTGGATGGAGGTGTAAACCCCCGAATGGGTTTTGATTTTGATTTTATGACATAAATCTATTATAGTCTTGAAGTTTTAATGAAAAACATTAGTGGTTGAAAACATTGATTGAGTTCTCTAACCCATTTTGGCTTGAGAAATCAAAATGGAGTTGGGTGAGACTCAATAGTGAAGACTTGTTGAAATTACTATATGGGTTTGTTCCAAGGATTGAATAATCCGAGTAATTTCTCATATAATGATATGAGCTAGGAATAGTCTATCTACTCAAGCAATGTTTGTTAATTTATTTGGGAAGGTCTTGAAGTTTGGAAGAATCTAAGGAATAGACATTTGATAGTTTAAGAAATATCAAAATGTAGCCTACACCAAGCTCTATCCATGTACCAATTTATTTTATTGCAATTAATATTTGCCTATTAGAGTTGAAACCCCAATCATTATGCACACACCCCTAGTCCTTTCTAATTTTGGTAGTATAATCTTGCATTGATTCCTTGTTGTAATACTTTATATTGAAAGATCTTAGTTGTTAGTTAAACCCCCGACTTATATATACACATCCTTGTTGAGAACTACAATTGCTAATTCATTTGATATGCAAAATTAATTGAAGAAGAATCTCATAGCCAGTTCTTGTGGTTTGACCCAGACTCATAAGGAGGATGGTGTTTTGCAAACGACGACCTATGTCCTCAAATATGGGACATAGTTGAGCGTTCACCATTTTCCATTATCAGGGACTGGTTAACAATTTTCTTTGATTTATTTTTATATTCAAACTTGTGTGTAATTATTTTTCTTGTTACTTGGTGTTTTATTTTATTGCTTGCCAAAAACAGGGCAAGATGGACCAAGTGGGTGATAAAGAAAGTGTTGGTGATATGGTCTTTGCAAATGAATATATCGCGTATCAGGAACTCACAGAAATGGGTGTGGCTGGAGCATTTCTCTTACCATTGGAGGTAGGGAATGTCATTTCTCAAATAATTGGACCTATGCTTCATCTGCTACAGATGAAGGGATTATTTAGAGGCCAAACTAGTTGAGGAATATCATCCAAGAGTCCATTCAACTGAGATTATTTCCTTTCTCACTCACCGGATAGCTACAATGTGGCTTACAGATTTTTCCTAAGAGTCTATTACGACTTAGGATGAGTTAAAGAGAGCATTCCTTGAAAGATTTTTCCAACCCTCACGGATGTTGAGATTGAGGGATGTGGTAAACAACTTTGAACAACTGCTAGGAGAAGCTATACACGAGGTATGGCTTAGGTTCAAGAAAAAAGTGGTAGATTGTCTAAACCACAGGTTGTCCGACTAAGGTTTACTCTAAATTTTCTATTGCTCATTGGATGAGGTGAATCAAGAGGTGATGAATAACTTGGAAAGATGTACATTCATGAATCTCACATACCTTCAAGCATCCATGTCTTAGAATCAAATAGCCAAGATTAATACGGCATGGCAAGTCAAATGGTACATCGGTATCTATATCAATAATTAATGATGAAATAAGAAGAATAGAGGAGAAGAACGATGAATAAATAGCGAAGATGATGATGAGCATAGAACTCCTAGCCAAGCATATTTTGGGTACCAGAACAAAGAGAATAAATGCCATTGGGGCACATAATACATCCTTGCTTGAGGAGGATACAACATATGCATAATTTGATGTAGTTGGCGAATCAAGAGATGGGTTTTTGCCCGGGGTACGATTGACCAACCAAGGTCCTTAACATCCTTGGGAGAAGAATCAAGCTTAGAGAGATTGAGACAGTCAATGAGAGGTCGGGAGAGAAAATAGTGTGAGCAAGATGATCTCAAAAAGATGATAGGTACAACTACCGAAGTTCTAATCCGTATGTACCTCCCCAAAAATTTGATTCCCCCTAAGGCCAAGTAAGTATGAGTGACCCAGCTAGTTCCAAAATTGAGAAGATGAAAAATCCCATCCTTAATAGAGTTGACTCTATGGATAACAGAGTCAAAGAAATCAAAAGAGATATATCAAATTTGATTCAAACTTTTTTCTCCCACTTCACTTCAATCCAGCACTTAAAAACTCAAAGGAACTATTTATCGGCTCAAACGAACCCAAGATCCAAGTGAAACTCTCCCAAACTCAAACAATGATGCCATTGTATGGAAATTGTCATCTAGAGTGATAAGTTGCTTGAAGATGCCTAGGTGGAACCAATAAAACTTTATAGTGAGAAGTGTAATGACAGGGTAAAGCTTGGGCATACATACGCATTGTGATTGATAAGGAAGTGCCAAGGAGGACAATGTGAGTGTTGGTGAAAATAGGGGGTAAATTTACCTAAAGAGGTAGTTGATGATGAGGGAAAAAAGGAGATAAATCCTCTAAGGGAAATAAACCTAATTATCTCCTTCCTTATCCTCAACGGGTGACAAAGAAGGATGATGATGAGAACTTCCAAAATTCTATAGATCAGCTAAGTAAGTTATCTATGAACATTCTGTTAATTGATGCCTTATTGCAAATGAAGGGTTATTCAAAATTTATGAAAGAGCTGCTACAGAAGAAAAAGAGTGGTTAGTGTGGGACAGATTGAAGTGTCTCACTCATGTAATGTGGTAATGGCTATAACTATGGCCACAAAGAAGAAAAATCTGAGAGCTTTCACCATTCCGTGCATCATTGGGGTGCACAAATTTGGTAAAGCCTTGTGTGATTTAGGGATAAGCATCAATTTGATGCTCCTTTTTATTCCTAAGAAGTTGGATCTCAGGAATCCTAAAACCATATTGATGAGGATATTAATGGTGCATCGCTCTATCAAGAGACCATCTGGTATACTATTTGACGTGCTAGTCAAAGTAGAGAAGTTCATTTTGTCAGTAGACTTTGTGGTGTTGGATTGTGATGTGGACCTAAAGGTGTATTATTTTAGGCCAACCATTCCTTACTTATGGATGAGCATTAGTTGATATGGAGTTTGGAGAGCTCTAATTTAGAATGTTTGAAGAATCGATTAATTTCAAAGTAGGCACACATATAAAACCTCTTGATTAGTGTAGAGTGGTATTGGTGAAAAAATAGGTGGATAAGCTGGTAAAAGATCTACGAGAAGTAGAAATGTCGCTCAATATCGAGTAATCTTAAGTTCATCACGTCGCACCGTGATGTTAAATAAGGCAATTCTTGGGAGATAACCCAGTATTTTTATTTATTTTTACTTCACTTTTTATTATTTTTGGTGTATTTTTAGGAGTGTAAAGGGATGCTAAGTGAAATAAACAAAAATTGGGTGTCTTGGTCATCAACACCAAAGAGGCGTAACACTGGTCAGATATTGTACACCGCCAGTCAACTGCAGGTTCCTAGCAGATAACTAAGAAGAAACTTAAACATTGTACAACACCAATTGAGGAGATGAAAGAAGTCAGTGCACTGGCATGATTAACATAGTTTCTATGAAACCCCATATTTTTTTCTTGCATAATATACATAGCGTGGTGTATTTATATAAGGTATGAATTGGTATAGTACATCGAGAGAATGATACTGCAAATTTATGGCAATACCATGAAACTAAACTAAAGTTTTAGGTCAAAGGAATCCCTTAAATAATGATTCGGGGTTAAAGAAATTGTTCGGGTAGCACCCCGTCCTTATGGAAGGGATAAATTAACTTGAAACTTTGGGATAAGAGTAAGAGTTTATATTATGCAAAAATCAATGATCTATGAGGTATTATAATATCACAATGGTCGCATGTTAAGTTTTTAAATCAAGCAAGTTGCAAAATAAAGCTTGGCAAAAGTTATCGTAAGTTTCTCTAATAATTTTTTAAAACTTTGGGTCAAATGACTTAGATAATTTATCCTAACATATAAAGATTTATGGGGCCCACAAATTACCAAATCAAAGGTGTACAATTCTAGTTTACAATAAAAAAATTGCATGTTAAACCGACATCGGAGAAAAGAGTTAGGACTATTTTACCCCGTATTATCTGGGTTGAAACCTGATCGGGTCAAAAAAATGGTATAAGTCGGCAATTCGTATGTCATGCATTTGTATCTATATATATATATATATATATTATTTGATTAATATAAGGTCGGATGTCGGCCATGGAGACTATCAAAGTTTCAGTGTTAGATGGTGTCTCGATTAGCCTTTTTACAGTAGTTATTTATGATTCTACTTTCTTCCTTACATACCAGTACATTTTTATTCATACTGAGGTTCCATTGCCTGGGAATGGTGCATTTTTGTTTCGTGCATGTAGGTCCAAGTAGGGATTTTGTTCGACCCCTCTGCTAGGATTCGGGATTCAACTGTGAGTTGGTAAGCTCCACCTCTTCCTAGAGCTTTCATAGGATATATAATTTTGTTGTAAAGTTTGGGTATAGTCGAGGACTTGTCCCGACAGTTCTTATGACACTATTAGAGGCTATTGTGGACATATTATTCTGGGTTTCCCTTTTGCAGCTTTCAGCCTCTAACCCATAGGCTTGGCATGTATATAAATATGTGTGCATGCATGAATGTCCTTAATTGCGGCCTCATCGGCTAACTAGTACTTTATCATTTTGGCTTATCTACCTTTGTTTATATTACATTGTTATTCAGGTCAGGACCTTAATAGTCTAGGATTAGTCTATTAGATATTGTGTTGCCCGATATTTTAGGCCCCAGTTTAGTTAGCTAGGATATTCAGTAGCGAACTCGATCGAATACGGTATTGAGTGCCAGTCGCACCTCCCCTATTTTGGGGTGTAAAAACTTGGTATTAGAGCAGTTCATATCTTATAAAGTTCACAATCTGTGTCTAGTAGAGTCTTTTTTATGGATGTTTTATGCTCCATACTTATAATCAGGAGGCTAAGAGGTATTTGGGAATGGTTATGTTTCTTTCAATTGATAGATCGTATGATAAGATCAAAGTTATAAGAACATATGAAATCTAAAATGTGTTTTATGTCTCTTATGCAATAGGATACCTATGCTCAGGAGATGGCACATTGAGATATAGGTACGGATCAAGGAGAAAGTACCAGTTATTCCTACTGGGTCAGAGGGATAGATGCAGGACCAACAACATTACGAGGAGATGGAGAACCCATAGCCTCACAAGTTCCATTGGTCTGAAGCAGCTAAGGATACAGGACCTGCAGGATCTGTTGTTCCCCTATACGACTAGAGAGCAAGGGATGAGGGAGGTATTTCACTTGCTGACTAGGATGGTTTCTATTCATGAGCGACCGAATCGGCAGAAAGCTCGAAGGTATGAGAGTTTCTTCACCTAGTCCCTCTATTATTTATGGGATCTAGTTCCACTGAGGATCCTTAGGACTTTATAGACCATATGTATAGGGTATTAAGGGTGATGCATGCCTCCATCACTGAGGATATGGAGTTCTCTTCTTTTCAACTACGTAATATAGCCATCTTATGGCAAAAGGCATGGGAGAGATCCATATGACCTGATGCTCTGCCAGTACAGTTGGAGTAATTCTCTAAGGCCTTTCTAGCCCATTATCTATCGCAAGAGGTTTGAGAAGCCCATTTTGACCAATTTATCAGCTTGAGGTAGGGTATATGAGTGTCAGGGATTATAGCCATAGATTTAATTCTTTGATGAGCTATGCATCGTATATTGTACTTATAATAAGGGCCATAGCTCATCATTATATGAATGGTTTCTCGGAACATTTGATCAGAGACTATAGTTTAGCATCTCTAAGGATGATGTAGATATTTCTGGCATACATTCTTTAGGTCAGACTATAGAGTACCTTTCTCTCAAGATTTGTGATACCCGCAGGGACAGGGAGAAGAGTTAGAGGGCCCATACTATGGGGTCTTACAGGGAGCCATGAGGTGAATTTAGGCCCCCACTACATCGATATCCACCTCAGCCAGCAGGTAGTGTCCAGTTACAGATGCAGGACCAATGGTTCTTATAGGGAGCCACGATGTGAATTTAGGTCCCCACTACAATATCCACCTCTGCCAGCAGGTAGTGTACATCCACAGATGCAGGACCAACGGTTTGATTATTATAGTCATTCTAGATTGGGGAAGAACTCAGGCCAACTTTAGACAGCCAATTCCTCCATATATATATGCAGAATAGACAGGGTTCAAGTGTATGTTATCATTGTGGGCAGACATGACATTTTATTAGCCCATGTCTAGGGTTGAGTAAAAGTGTGCATGCTCAGCCTTTAGGATCTACAGTAGCCTCTTCACCCTCAGTTCGCATCTTCCGAAACTTACCATAGTCTACTCAAGGTCGTGGTAAAGGGAGGGGTGCAAGAGACATCTCAGTTCTAGCGGTGGCCAAAGTGCTTTAATGCACTCTCAGACAAATAGGATTTAGAGGCATCCCTAGATGTTGTCACATGTATATTAATGATATATTATCATGTTCTTTCCCAGCTCTATATTTTCATATATTACTCCATTTATTGCTGGTAAGCTTGACATAAGATCTGAGTTGTTTCCTCACTCAATTGAAGTGTCTACGCTAGTTAACAACTATATGATAGCTAGTCATGTCTATCAAGGTTTTACGATATTAATTAATGATCTTCCAACCTTCACTAATTTAATTGAATTAATTATTCTAGACTTCGATATCATTACGGGTATGGATTGGTTCACAACTTATTATATTAATATTAATTGTCGTTCAAGGCTGGTCTGACTTTATTTTCTAAGTGAGCCTCTCCTGTGATATTAATTAATGATCGACCAACCTTCACTGATTTAGTTGAATTAATTATGCTAGACTTCGATGTGATTACGGGTATGGATTGGTTCACAACTTGTTATGTTGATATTAATTATCGTTCAAGGCTGGTCCAACTTTATTTTCCAAGTGAGCCTCTCCTTGAATGGAAAGGTTATACAGCCACGCCCAAGGTAAGTTTATTTTATACCTTAAACTAAAAAGTTTATTGCTAAAGGCTATACATACCATCTTGTTCATGTCAAGGATATAGATAAGCAACCAGCGACTCTTCAGACAGTTCCTATTGTGAATGAATTCTCGATGGTATTCCGTGACGAGCTTCCATGAATTCCCCATAAAAAGGAAATCAATTTAACTATAGAGTTTCTTCCTGATACACAGCCTATATCCATTCCTCCTTAAATAATGGCTCATTTTGATCTAAGGGAATTAAAGGAACAACTGAAGGACTTGCTTGATAAAGGCTTTATCAGGCCGAGTACATCTCCATGGGGTGATTTGGTGCTCTTTGTTAAAAAGAAAGATAGCTTCTTGTGGATGTGTATTAACTACAGTCAACTAAATAAATTTACTATCAAGAATAAATATCCACTTCCATGGATTGATGACTTATTCGACTAGTTACATGGCGCCAAATATTTTTCCAAAGTCGACTTGCACTCCGGTTATCATCAGCTGCTGGTCAGGGATATTGATATCCCAAAAATAACATTTAGGACGAGGTATGGCCATTTTGAGTTCCTTGTTATGTCTTTCGGGCTTACAAATACCCAAGCAGCCTTTATAAATCTTATGAATTAGGTATTCAAACCATTCTTAGATGAATTTTTAATTTTCTTGATTGACGAATCCTGATATATTCACGGTCGGAAGCTGAGCATGCGGACAACTTGTGAGCTCTATTGTAGACTCTCTAGGACTATAGATTATATGCTAAATTCTCTAAATATGAATTTTGGCTAAATTCTATAGCTTTTCTTGTAATGCTATTATTGGCGATAGTATCAAGGTTGATGGCCAAAAGATTGAAGTTGTGATAACTTGGTCGAGGCCCTTGAATTCGATAGAAGTTCGTACATTTTTAGTATTCACAGGGTATTATCGAAGGTTTTTGGAGGGATTCACCTCTATATCTACACCATTGACAAAACTGACATAAGGTAGCTAAGTTTCAATAGATGAGGGCATGCGAATAGAGTTTTCAGGATCTAAAGAAAAGGATAACCACAGCACCCATTTTGACTCTTCCAAGAGGAACCGAGGGTTATGTTGTATATTGTGATGTCTCAATAATCATCCTAGGTGATGTTCTTCTTTAAAATAGTAAGGTTATCTCATATGTCTCTAGACAATTGTAGAAACATGAGCAGAACTATCCTTCACACGATTTTGAGTTATCCACAGTTGTCTTTGCCCAAATGATTTGGCGGCATTATCTATACGTGGTGCATAATAATGTTTTCACTGACCACCAGAGTCTTCAATATTTATTTAATTAGAGGTAGTTAAACCTACAACAAAGAAGGTAGCTAGAATTACTAAAGGACTATGATGCTGACATTTTATGTAATGACTCTCCGGGTCATTTTTGTATTAAAGCATTTATTTCATCGTTTAGATTATTCCTATAGCAACCCTAAGTCATTTATGACTTGTTGGCACTAACTGTTTGGTCGCCTGGTCGTTCATTTGGATTTTAGGACCGTTTTCCTATTTTGAAGCTTTTATAACTTGAAAAGTTAACTTTGGTCATAAATTTAGGAAATCGACCTCAAAATGAAATTCAGAACATTTCATCAGCTCTATAATAGCCAAATTAGGACAGCGTCATGGTCGGCATGCATACCGAGGCAAACAATGCGAGTTTAGGACCATTTAGTATTTTTGCCTTTGAAATATGGCCTATAATTCACTTTTGTCAATATTCTTAGAAAATATGCTCAAACGGAAATTCTGACAGTGTTATTAGCTCCTAAATGTAGATTTTACTCTAGAATGACCCTTTGTTCGCTTCTCGAGGCTTTCAATATAATCTCGAGACTTGTTGTAGAAATGGGCTCAATATGACACTGTGTGGGATCCAGTTTTCATTAAAATGACCTCTTATAGGAATTTTGAATGTACTATTGACTCTAGAACGTCAAATTTTGTGGGGTAAAATATCTTATTTCCGTGTATGGGGTTTAGAATGAATCCAGAGCACCTCGTCGCCGGATATAGCATGCTAAGCTCATTTTTGCACCAGTTGAGTCTAGTGCCATCGCTAGAGAGACCCTTGTCGCTAGAGCGACCCCTGCTCTCTAAAGCGACCAGCCCTCTTCGGCGGATGTCGCTTAAGTGATGCCAGCCTCTTTGTGGTGGTCGATTAAGAAACTAGTGGGTGTTCGCTTTTGTGACACCTGAGGGTCCTTCTTAAGACCCAATTTCAAGATTTTTCTCCAATTTAAAACTTTGTTCTCTCCTTCAATTCTTGGGCAATTTGGGTGATTCAAAAGACTAAATTTTGTAGATATTCGAGGGGAGCCTAGTGGTGTGTTCAGAATTAGGAGTTGAGGCTTTTTTGAGGTAAAATTCCATTTTCCCTTGCTTGCATTTCTAAGTTCTTAGGCCTTGAAATTGATCATTTATGCATGTTAGGTTTGGGTCTCTTTTGGTGTGTGAATTGTGTTCCCTTGTGGAACATGACCTGAGGTAGTATTTGGAGCCTATTCTCGAAGTCAATTCCATGAGTTATGGAGAGGGTCCCATAATTCCCAACTTTTGACTCTAAAATTGGCCCATCTCCGTATTTGATAATTTTAGTGTCATAATGACCGTATTAACGTTGTAATTCTATCATTGATAGCGTGGCATCATTTGGAGGCCGCTCAGAAGAGAAAATATCTAGTTTTATAAGTTAGAGCACAAATGGTCGACCTATAGGTAGGCTACAATTTTCCCCTCATGAGAATGAGCATGTTCGGGCAATTGTATATTGAATTATATGAGTTGGAGGTTTGGGGTGTCGAGCATGCTAAATTCCTAGAATTCATGTCCTAGGCACTATTTTGGGAAATTGTTGGATTGTTAAAGCATGATTTCTGCTATTCGTGATCATCCACGACTTGTGTTGTATGCTTTGCCTGTGGTTATATGTTTGGAAGCATGTTGGGCCTTATTCTAAGCTTAGACTAGTGATTGCCTTAGACTTGCACGATTTTGGTGTCGTTGGGACTTAGAACTTCTCCAACGTTATTTTAGATGATTATCTCCCTATAGACTGATATAGCAGACTTGAGTCTGATACTCTGAGCTTTATCTAGGCAGTAACATAGCCTGTGACCTTACCTCCATAATGCCCTATTCTCCTAACAGTACTATATCACTTGGTTCTTAATTCTGGGAGTCTTCGCAATAATTCTGGTTGTATATGGTTCAGGCTGGAGTGATATATCAATGGCACGTAGTTTGGGGGTACTCCTTAAGATGCTTGGTTGGTGGCTCATTCTAATTTGGTTTGATCCTTTAGCTATAGTTACCCGGTTCAAGCCTATGGTCTAGCTTACTTGTGTTCGGTTCCTTAGCTATAGTTACCCGGTTGAAGTCCATGGTCTAGCTTACTTGTATTTAGGCTCCTTAGCTATAGTTACCTGATTGAAGTTTGTGGTTTAGCTTACCTATATTGACCCCTTGTCTACAGTTATCTAGTTAAAGTTCGTGGTCTAGCTTACTTGTGTCGACTCATTAACTACAGTTACTGGGTTGAAGTCCATGGTCCAGCTTACACGTGGTTCAATTCTTGATTCCCTGATGAATCTTCGGTTCAAGTCTTCATCTACTCTCAACTTTGGGTTGAGGTATTAGAGTTTGGGAATGGTTCGGTTTATGTTTGGAAAATGGTGATATTATTAGAATCCTTTTGGCTCTATTCATTTTACTTTAGCTATTCTTGCACCTGTCGGGCTTATGGGAGTCCATACAGGTGGTAACCTTATACTTGTGCACGAGTGTACCCATCGGGTCTATGGGAGCCCGTGGATTTAGTTAGATTCTTCCTCTTTGTTTGTTAAGTACGCTCATGTACATACCTACATTTACTACTTTCCCTGTCTTTGATTGTGATTATTTACTTGCACTTCAGTTTACTTTTTCTTATCTTGCTCATTTGGCCTATGGTTCCTATTGGATACCTGTTGTTTTGCTACTAATACTACACTATATCTATTTTTATGATGTAGGTCTAAGTACTAGCTATCGGTGTTGATTTGAGCCAGTTGCAGTCATGATCGGAGGTGAGGGTGAGCACATTGCATCATGGATTCACCTGTATCCCTCTGTATATGCATTTTTCTAGTCTTTTATTTTTTGAGACATATCTATTTCCGTGGTCCACTCTTGGGACTTGTACTCTTTTTACTAGTAGCTCTATACATGTGACTTCTAGTTTCTAGGAGGAATCTTTTTATTTATATATCTTTAGTTGCTTCCGTCGGTTCATGTATGCTCCTATTATTTCTCTATTATTTTAGATTGAATTGTTGGTCTTCTACCCAGACATCCTATTACTCGCAATTTTAGAATATGGGTTGGCTTGCCTATTAGTGGGTCGTAGTAGGCACCATCATGACCTGCGAAATTGGGCCATGACATTTTATATCATCCTAGAAAAGCTAATGTTGTTGGTGATGACCTTAGCTGGAAGTCCATGGGCAATCTAAGCCATGTTGAAGTTGATAAGGTCAAAATGACCAAATATCTATGCCAGCTAGCTAATTTGTGAGTGCAATTGGTAGATGCAATGAGTAGAGGTGTTGTCGTTTAGAATACAGAAGAGTCCTCCTTTGTTACTGATGTGAAAGGGCGACAGAACGAGGATCCCGAGTTTATGAAACTGAGGAAAAGTATTAGAGAAAACCTTTATTTGAGCTAATTGGAGATGGATTTCTTAGAAACTAGGGTCACTTATATGTACCGACAGTCAGTGAGCTCTGTGACAAGATTCTTTTAGAGGCCCATTATTCTAGATATGCAGCTCACCCTGGAGAGGTAAAGATGTCGGGACCTTGGAAAAATCTATTGGTAGAATGGCATAAGAAAAGATATCGCGGAGGTGGTAACCCAATGTCCCAATTGACATCAAGTTAAAGAGGAACATCAGAGGCATGGGGCCTAACTCAGTATATTGAGCTTCCGTTATGGAAATAGGACATGATAAATATGGACTTATTCACTTGTTTGCCTCGCACACCATAGAGGTATGATTTTATTTGGGTAATTGTTAAAAGAATGACAAAACTGCTCATTTCTTGCTAGCCAGGATGACATATTCAGCCGAGGATTATACTAAGCTCTACATTTGAGAGATTGTTCACCTTCATGGAGTTCCATTATCTATTATCTCTTAATGAGGGGCTCAATTTATAGCACATTTTTGGAGATCTTTTCAGAATGGTCTAGGCATTCAAGTAAATCTTAGCACCGCTTTTCATCCACAAACTAATGGACAGGTAGAGCGTACTATTCAAACCATTGAGGATATTTTATGTGCCTGCATGTTGGATTTTTAAGTAAGATGGGATGATCATCTACCTCTTATTGAGTTTATATATAATAATAGCTTCCAATCTAGTATTTAGATGGCCACTTACGAAGCACTATATGGGCAGAAGTATAGGTCGCTAATTGGTTGGGTCGAGGTTGGGAAAGAAGAGTTGCTAGGTCCTAATCTAGTATAGAAAGCGACTGAAAAGGTAAAGCTTATTAGACACCAGCTGCATACATCATAGAGTAGGCAGAAGTCTTATGCAGATGTTCGACGACGAGACTTAGAGTTTAATGTAGAAGATTAGGTTTTTTGAAAGTATCGCCTATTAAGGGTGTCATGCGATTTGGAAAGAAAGGGAAGCTCAGTCCCAGGTATGTTGTACTTTATAAGATTATTCATAGGATTGGTAAGGTGATGTATGAGCTAGATTTTCCTTCAGAATTGGAGGCAGCCCATCATATGTTTCATTTATCTATGTTGTGGAACTGAATTGGAGATCCTTCGCATATTATGCCCATTACGGATATTCGCATTACTGAAGACTTTCTTATGTAGAGGTAGCAGTAGCTATTTTAGATTGGCAGGTAAGAAGGCTTCAAACTAAAGAAGTGGCTTCCGTGAAAGTGTTATGGAGAAATAACAACATCGAGGAAATGACTTGGGAAGCTGAGGAGGGAATGATGAAGAAGTATCCCCATCTATTTATGACTTAAGGTGAGTCACATTTCAATGATGTGCAATTATTTCTTTGAATTGGATTTTAAATGACTTGAAAGAGAAATTTATATGTCTTAGTGTGAGATAGATATACGAAGCCAAGTAGATGGAATTTTCAAAATTTGATTTAAACTTTGCAAATATAACAAATATAGCCTCACATATAATGTCTTAGCAGGGAAAAAAATCCATCTAAGGAATTGCATCAATACATTCGCAGGCGAATGTTCTTAAGGGGGTGGGGGAGAGAATGTGAAACCCCATATTTTTTTTCTTGCATAATATACGTAGCGTGGTGTGGTTATACAAGATGTATATGACTTGATATAGTAAATAGGGAAAATGATGCTACAAATGTGTGGTAGTATCAATAAATTAAAGTAAAGTTTTAGGTCAAACGAATCCCTTAAATAATGGTTCAGGGTTAAAGAAATAGTTTGGATAGCACCCCATCCATTCGGAAGGGAAAAATTAATTTGAACCTTTGCGATAAGACTAAGAGTGTATATTATGCAAAAAATAATGATCTATGAGGTAGTATATGATCAAATTGGTCGTATGTTAAGTTTTGAAGTCAAGCAAGCTGCAAAATAAAGGTCGACAAAAGTTATCATAAGTTTCTCTAATAATTTTTCTAAACTTTGGATCAAATGTCAGAGATTATTTCTTCCAATATATAAACATTTATGTGGACCAACACCTAAAATATTGAAGGTCTATCAGTATAGTTTTCAACCTAAAAAATTGCACGTCAAACCGACATCGGAGTAAAAAGTTATGACTATTTTACTGCAAACTGTTCGAGCTGAAATCGGGTCACGAACTAGTTCTGGGTCAAAAAATGGTATAAGTCGGCAATTCAACTTTTAACACCCCAAAACATTTCCTTTCTGTCCGAAAATAGTGAGAAAGCTTAAGATAGGGTTCCAATGGAGTTCTTGAGTGATTAAAGTGCATTTTTAGCGATTTTTCCCATTAAAATATTTGTCCCTGTTCCTAGAAACTCGATCTCTATGCTTTGCAATCGTTTTCCCCTTCTATTTGTTGTGTTTAGAACTATTTTTGAAAGATAGGACTTTGTTTTTCTTTCTAGTTCTTTAAGCATTACACTTGGTTTGCCAAGGTAATCATCTTTTGACTCTTTTATGATTGTTTTTATGAAGTTCTACGGACGTTTCATCAAGTTAGGATCATATGGAAAATTTGCTGATTTAAGCTCAATTATGAGCTATTTATAGGTGCATATCAGCTATATATAGTATTTGCGAAGCTTAGGACGTAAGAAACAAATTTTGTGAAAGAACTATGGACATTCAGACGTTTGTTAGAGAGGTATGTTAAGGCTAAGTTTCGTCCTTCCATTAAGAACGAATTCTGGGAAATTCCTAAAATGCCAAATGTGATTCTTACTATTCTATTTCTAGAAAGACATTCTGTGAAAGGCAATGAGATCGCACTTGAAGTATTTTCATGATGCTATTAGGTTGATATTTCACTCGTTCAGTTAAATAGGGTATTCGGCATCTATATATGTTATTTTGTCGGCTTTCTTGACAATATGTCCATATGTATGAATTATTATTCATCTTTGGGTGGTGTGACTTAAAAATATTGTGGAAGGCATTTAGTATTTGCGATCGGTCCTTATTCCTCGTTAAAGTGTATTTTAAAAACTTTAAACTAACACGTCGATTTCCAAAAAATCTCAAACATAATTTTTATGTTTAAACTACTAAAATACTTGATTTTTGAAAATACTTTCTTTTACTAATTATCACGGAAAAAGTTATTATAACTAAGTGAAGCACCTTAAGCTCCTTTTGAACATCATCAAGGTTAAGTTTATCTTTCTGAAAGTCGAGTTAAGTTCTCATGCTTATTCAAAAAATATATAAGGTTCCATGAGGCATTTGCATGTTATATGAAAGTGATTATGAGATTATGAGAATAAGAATACTAATGATCCAAAATTGGCTTAGCTCTTATTATGGCCTACTATGTGCATTTAAAGTTCATATCATACATGACATGGTATGCATGGACTATAAGCTATAATCGGAGGGAAGGGGGCCTATTTTCCTAGAAGACTATATGTATTGTACAGGTAGCTACAAGTTGGCAATATTATGTCGGTTAGCGACCGCTAGCATTTGGTTGGGTATGTCATGCATTTGCATCAGGACTTTGCAATATTTGATTGATCACAATTCTATATATTCCACTGACTATAAAAGTTCCTAGGGAATTCAATAGAGGAATGTTTCTGCGAATCATTTTTTTAACAATGAAATCCATAACATAAAAGGGGGTTAAATGTTATATATTCACGATATACAATTACATGACCATACCATGCATATTTGATTACTATAAGGTCGGGTGTCGACCATGGAGACTATCATAGTTTCAGTGTCAGGTGGTATCTCGATTATCTTTTTTGCAGCAGCTATTTATGATTCTACTTTCTGCCTTACATACCTGTACACTTTTATAAGTACTGAGGTCTTGTTGCTTGCAGACGCTGCATTTTTTTTCATGCGTGCAAGTCCAGGTAGGAATTCTGATTAGCCTCTCCATTAGGATTCGGGGTTCAGCGAGGAGTTGGTAAGATCCACCTCCTCCTAGAGCTTTCATAGGATATGTACTTTTGTTGTAAAGTTTGGGTATAGTCAAGGCCTTCTCCCGATAGTGCTTATGACACTCTTAGAGGCTATTGTGCATACATTATTCTGGGTTTCCTTTTTACATCTTTCAATCTCCATCCATAGGCTTGGCATATATATGTGTGTATGCATATATGTCTTCAGTTGCAGCCTTGTCGGCTAGCTAGTACTTTTTCATTTTGACTTATCCACCTTTGTTTACATGACTTATTACTATTTAGTTCATGACCTTAATAGTCCAAGCTTAGTATCTTAGATATTGTGTTGCTCGATCTTTTGGGCCCCAGTTTAGTTAGCTATTATATTTAATGGCTAACTCAATCGAATACGGTATCGAGTGCCAGTTGCACCTCCGCTATTTTGGGGTGTGACAGTTTCAAAGCTGAGATCAGAATCCCTTCTATTGCAATTGGCATCTCACCAATCTTGTGCAAGTATGTAAGTAAGAAAAGGTTTAATTTTGACTCTTGAAGAACTAAAAAGTCAAATTTTGACCGCCTGCCCCAAAACCCTAAAACCCTTTACCACCGTTCTTATACATTTCCCTTAACCTCCATACCCACATTCATACATCTCTTAAACCCTTCACCTTTACTATTCCCAAACCGCCCATGCACTTACTTTACTCTATATAAACCTCTCTCATCCTTTCCCCAAATTAGTAGACCATTTCTTCAAGAAAGAACATTCTTTCGAAGTTAGTTCTTGAGTTCAAGTTTGAGAAAACCACCATTGAAGCTCTTGCTTTTCATTCTCCACGCTTGTAAATCTAGTTTGTTACTCTATTTTTTTGATTTTAAGCTGCATAAGTGTAGACTGACAAGTGCGAGTAGAGCTTTTAAAAGCTTAAGACACTTTTAACTATTGTTTTTATTTTGACATTGCTGGTGGAAGGTAAGGACTTTATTGTTTATTGTGATTCTTCATATTTGGGTTTGGGTGGTGCATTGATGTAGGACAGGAATGTCATAGCCTATGATATAAGGTAGTTAAAGATTTAGTAGAGAAAATACCTAACACATGATTTGGAGTTGGAAACATTGGTATTTGCTCTTAAAATTTGGAGCATTATCTTTATGATGTCAAGTATGAGATATTCACAAATTATCGAAGTCTACAACATGTGTTCACTCAAAAAGACTTAAATCTGAGACAGAGGATATGGATGGAGTTTCTCAAGGATTATGATGTGACCATTCAGTATCATCCAGGTAAGGTCAATATGGTGGCAGATGCATTGACCCAGTTAGTAAGGGAAGTTTGTCCTACTTTGGGGGGGCATCTAAGTGGCCCTTCGCTAGAGAGATTCAGACTATAGTATCCAAGTTTATGCACTTGGGAATTTTAGAGAAGGGTGGAGTGTTGGCCAGTATTGAGGTCAAACCCAAATTCATTAAGGACATCAAGGCTAAGCAATTTGAGGATGAGAATTTGAACAAACTTAGAAACAAGGTGATAATTGGAGAGGCCCAGGATGCCACTCTTGATGTGTATGGAGTACTCAATTTCAGATGATGGATTTGTGTTCCTCGGGTTGTTGACTTAATCTAGAATGTGTTTGCAGAGTCTCATGGTTTGAAATATTCAATTCATTTAGGTATGACTAATATGTATCGGGATTCAAAGTAGCTTTATTGGTGATCGAGAATGAAGATGGACATAGTAGAGTATGTGTCCGAATTTCAGAATCAACAGCAAGTAAAGTATGAGTATCAAAGACCTGTAAGTTTACTTTAGAGAATGCCCATTATTGAGTAGAAATAGTAAAGGATAGCCATTTTTGTGGTGGGTCTTTCTAAGACTTTGGGGAAGTATGACTCAATTTGGGTCATTATTGATAGGTTGAACTCTCTTAATGAAATTTCTTTTTCTGAGCCCTAATTTTATGATATTGCATTGCGTCATCTAGATTATGGTTTATTTCATTATTATTGATCTAATTGTACAAAACTAAAGTTACATTGCATGATTTCAAGTTGATTTTCATGGACCCATGTTATATGTTATTTTCAAATATGATTTTAAGGATTTATAATCATGATTTATAAAGTATTTATATCGATGATTTATGAATGATTATCAAGGCTTATGAATAACTCATGAGAGTAATGAATGGTGATGAACTATGTATCAATGATGTTTCAAGCAAAGTATAAAGGTTGTGATGGGTTTTTCTTACACACTTATGTTAAACATAATAAATGATTCTCTCACTAACTCATGGATTCTTATGAACCAATCATATTAATGAGCTACTCTTATGATTAGTTTATGATGAGGATTATTATCTATTATTTTCTTTTCTAATGATGTTAATGACTGTGATTTATGATTTTCCATTGGAATAATGACTAAGCACCGAGAGGACTTTAAGCTTGGGTTCAGTTTGGTAGTTCAAGTGGCTACCCAAGAGAATCCTAGTAGCAACATTTAGTCCCTAACTATGTTACCCACGTAGGTTTTTTATGCCAATATGGCCTAGCTAGTGGATCCAAAAATAGATAAATATTAAAGAAAGGTTCTCACGAAATCTACCTTAGCAAAGTTGCCTCTCTGTTCTTGATGTGGGAGTTACATCGGATTTCATGTTATAGCTCATATGGTCTTACATATCGGTTAAAGGTCATATCCCATACAAAAAGGTTTATTATATGATATAGATTTCTCATGATGTTTATTATACATTGACCACATGATTACAATATGATTTTCAAATACTTCTCAAGTTTTACTCATATTTTCAAGATAGTAGCTATGCATGCCATGTTCATACTAATTATTTCTGATTATTGTTTTTCATGAAAGCTTCACACATACTTAGTGCATTCCATATGCTAACACATACTTCTGCCTATATTGTATTATAATATAAGGTTCGATGATCATCTACCTCTCACTCATGACTAGAGTTAAGCTTTACTATCTTATAGTGGTGAGTCCTCATGCTTAGAGGATGAGTCATTTCTCTTTTTCATAGTTCTTATAACTCTTATTTCTTACTATGGGTGAGTTAGGAGCTTGTCTTATGCCCCCATCTAGAATAGTGGATGTACGTTGGATGTTTATGGAGTCTATGTTGTTCTTCAATTTTGAGTTAAGACTTTACTTCCACTTTTATGATTTAGTCTTATTTCTTTAATTACCTTATGTATGATATGCTAAGAGGCTTGTTTGGAGTTATTCAGGATTTTGATCATCGTGTCACACCTAGGGCCTCACTTGGGTTATGACAAACTTGATATCAGAGAATAAGATTTAAAGTATTTTATAGAATCTAACACTTCGCGTCAAGTAGAGACTTTTTC
Organism: Solanum dulcamara; assembly: GCF_947179165.1. NCBI lineage: Eukaryota > Viridiplantae > Streptophyta > Magnoliopsida > Solanales > Solanaceae > Solanum > Solanum dulcamara. The sequence continues at coordinate 52,586,698 of NC_077248.1, read as the reverse complement.
ATCGATGTGAAGTACACTACATCTATGAATAGGAGGCTATCAGGCATTTTAGGAAATACTTCATTTCTTTCATCACTCTTAAGTCATGCGATAGAGTTGAACTCTATAAAGATTCCTTCTAACTCATGTCCTACACGTTTTAGAATATGTATCATCAAGAAGAGTATATTCAGAAAATTGAACAAGATGGTATCCTTTTTGCTTTGGCTGGTCCACCTTCAAGTGTTGATATCTCTAATGCAGAGTTTTCTGATGCCATCTTATTATTGGCTCAGGTGGTGACCTCTTAATTGGATGAAAAAATAGTAACTCATATAATCACGAGTGTTAATAAAAGGAAATGGGTAAGCAAAAGGAATGTTAGGATGGGAATGAATTTAACCAAAAGATGTTAAATGGGGAAACATCTGGCTCGTATTCGAGAAAGAGTGATGCAAAGGAAAAAATCCTACCCCTTGTGCTGTAAGTATAGTAAGAACCATCAATGGGAGTGCATGGCTAGTATAGATGGTTGCTATGGTTATGGTAAGAGGGGACTAAAAGGAAGGACTATCCAGCGGCTTCTAGAAAAGGAAGGGAGACCCATCAACAGGCCCCGACCTAGCAAGGTACTTCATCCTATATGTTAACAGTCTTAGAATTTGATGTTTATGCATTGTTAGATTTGGGGTTCTACTCTATCATTTGTTACTTCTTATTTTGCTATGAAACTCATTGTTAGTCCTAAGATCTTGTTGGAGCCTTTTTCGATCTATACTCCTATTAGTAATTCAGTTATGGCTAAAAGAGTTTATAGAAATTGTCTAGTTTTAGTCTTTCATAAAATCGCCTTAGTCGATCTAATAGAGCTTGATATGACCAATTTTGATATTATTCTTGGTATGGATTAACTTCATTCATGTTATGCTTCTATATGTTTTTGGACCCGTGTGGTGAAGTTTCAGTTTCCTAATGAGATAGTCCTAAAATAAAAAGATAGTAATTTTATGTTTAAAGGTCAATTTATCCCTTACCTTAAATCCCAAAAAATGATTGCATTTATCATCTAGTCCGGGGTAGGGATACAAATTCCGAAGCTCCTACTCTTGAGTTAGTTTTGATTATTAATGAGTTTTCACAAGTATTTCCAGATGATCACCTAGGTATCCTTCCTGAAAGGGAGAGAGACTTTGGGATTGACCTTCTCCCCAATACCTAACCTATCTCTATTCCTCCTTATAGAATGGCCCACATGAAACATAAAGAATTAAAGAATCGGTGAATGGATTGGTTGGACAAAGGTTATTTATTTATTGCTATGTCTTTGAATACGTTGAACTAAAAGAGAGTGAAGTTCCAAGGGCTAGAAGCATATGAGAAAGGTTTCCAAGAGTTAAAAGATACACTTACTTCAGGTCCGGTGTTGACTTTACCAGAAGGATCAGATGGGTTTGTCATTTCTTGTGATGCTTCAAGAGTAGGTATTGGTTGTGTGTTGATGAAAAATGGTAAGGTGATAACCTATGCTTCTAGGCAACTCAAGGCGTATGAAAAGAACTATCTGACTCATGATTTGGAGTTAGCGATGATCGTATTTTCTTTAAATATTTGGAGACACTATCTATATAGTATCCATATTGATAAATTTACCGACCATAAGAGTTTGTAATATGTGTTCAACCAAAAAGTCTTGAACCTTCGACAAAGGAGATGACTTGAGTTGTTAAAGGATTATGATATGAGTGTGTTATACCATACGAATAAGGTGAATGTGGTTGTTACTGTTCTTAGTAGGTTTTCCATGAATAGTGTTGTAATATTCCTCAAAATACTCATAAATGCTTTAAGAATGCCTTGGGATTAGGCCGCTCATGTAGTGCATTATCCTTAATTTTTTTGAAAAATCCGAGTTCGGAATATCGATCAGGAGGTCAAAACCTATAGAAAAATAGTTTTGGAGGATTTTAAGGACTCGTAGATCGAAAGATAGATTTCTCAAGGAACTGCGCAAACAAGTAAGATGCACATTGCTCGCAACGCGGACCTGGTAATGTATTTTTGGCTGAATTTAGTTTTTAGTAAGGGCAATTTATACCTTTTCCTAAATTGTTAGCTAATGAACCTAGACATTTTTAGGACCTAATTCAACTCTATAAATTAACCTAAACCTCTAATTTTATTCATTCTTCTACAATTCATCTACTCAAATATTTCTCTCTCTATAAAAGACTCTCAAGGACTCCATTGAAGACTTCAAGTAAATTCACTCAAGCTCTCCATCAAAACTCTCAAGTTCTTCCAAATTATTTAGTGTTCTCACTTAAGATATCTGGGTATTGATTCATGGATTCTTTCATTCATGAAGCCCAATAAATTTCTCAAGGTTTTCTATCAAATTAAAGTATGGTATTTTATGGGTTTTATGATTTCTATTCCAATTACATGAATTATAATTTAAAGTATGATCATGAGTCTATTTTGATATAAATTGATGGCTATTGCATTAAATTGAAGAGTTTTTCCATTCTCCTATTTTGATCTCTAGGGTTGATGATGTAAAATATGAGTATTTTCAATTATACTTCTGAATGATATTATCTATATGAATTATGCATGGGCTGATAGAAAGTACATGATCATGCATGTTTTCAAGTCAATTACATGATTTTCAAAGTCAATTGATTATGCAATTGAGTTCTACTCTAAGTTCAAGGTATGAATTTCATTCAAGTTATGAAGTAAGGTGACTTAGGGCCCTATGTGGTGACCTAAGGCCTTAAAAGGTGACTTAGGGACCTATGTGGTGACCTAAGGCCTAATGATATGAATTATGCAAATATGATTGTAATGATCAAAGGACAATTCTCACATTACAAGTATGTTATAAAAATGAGCTACTCTATGATTTCAAATTTATGATCATGAGTATGATGTATGTAATTATGATTTCTATGCTATGCATGTATTTTATGAGATTTGACTTAGCACCGAGTGGACTTGAGGTGGGGGCCCTACCAAAAGCCTTAGTAGCAGTCTCATGTCCCATAAACTACGTGCCACTGTAGGTTGCCTTCATGGCCTAGCTATTGGATCCACATATAGCGTATGTATAACCCGCCTAGTAGGGTAGAGTCTACCTTGGCAAATAGATTCTCCTTTTTCTTCATTGTATGGAGAGACAATGGGATTTCATGTTATAGCTCGCATGGTCTTACTGTTGGTTATGGTTCCTATCCCACATTTATATGATCTCTCGTGTATGCTATGATTTTAAATTATTCTTTTTAAATGCTTTGGTCAATATAAATTTTTCATGTCTTTACTTATCTCATTTTATCATGTGTTTTACTTGACCATTGTATTCCATGATTTATGTTGCATATCATGCCCTCATACATAGTACATTCCAACGTACTAATGCATACTTTTTGCCTTCATTGTCTCATAATATAGGGGTTGAGGTTGAAGATCATACTCATCTACGTGGCTAGTTAAGCTTTCTTATCCAGTGATGGTTGTGGTGAGTCCTTATTTATTGGGGACTAGTTATCGAGTTAGTTATTATTTTCAAAGACTTTTGTTATGTTTTATATTGAGGGTGAGCTAGGGACATGTGTTAGCCCCCGCACATATTCATGAGTAGAGGCATCTAGTTGGATAAATGTTTTGAGTTTATGTTGTCATTTGACATTCTTAAATTTTTATTCATGGTTTAGACTCTCTTATGATGTTTCTATTTTTGTTTTACCTTATGTATGCTTATGATATGTACAAGAGGCTTGATTGGAGCACCTCGAGGTTTCAATCGCCGTGTTACGACTAGGCCTTAGGTCGGGTCGTGACAAGTATTGCCCATGTTGAGGATGAAAATAAGGAGTTGGTTCAAGATATTCATAGACTAGCCCATTTGGGTGTTCACTTAGTTTATTGTGAGAATGGTGGTGTTGTTGATAAAAATAGTACTGAATCATCTCTTGTGGCGGATGTTAAGTCAAAGAAAGCAAATGACCCTACTTTGGTTGAGCTGAAGAAAGTTGTTGTCGAAAAAGCTAGTGAGGCTTTCTCCCAAGGGGGAGATGGTGTTTTTAGCCATTTGTGTGTTCCTAATGTTGATGGCCTGAGAGAATTGATATTTTTTAAACCTTATAGTTCGCAGTGTTCTATTCATCTGGATTCCACAAAGATGTATAGAGATTTAAGGGAAGTGTATTGATGGAATGGCATAAAAAGGGATTTTGTGGAATTTGTGGTCAAATGTCCTAATTGTCAACAAGTGAAGGTTGAGAATCAAAGACAGAGAGGTTTAACTCAAGATATTGAGATTTCTACTTGGAAGTGGGAAGACTTGAATATGGACTTCATTATAGGTTTGCCTCGTACCCATGGGCAACATGATTTGATATAGGTGGTTGTTGACCGAATGACTAAATCAGTATATTTTCTTCCTATTAAGAATTCCTATTCAGCCAAGTATTATGCTACAATTTACATTCGTGAGTTGGTTTAGCTTCATGGTGTTTCATAATCTATAATTTCAGACCAAGGTACTCAATTCACTTCTAAGTTTTGGAGATCTTTCCAAAAGGGTCTTGGTAATCAAGTTAACCTTAGCACAGTTTTTCACCCTCAGACTTATGATCAAGCCCAGCGCACTATTCAGACCTTGAAAGACATATTGAGATCTTATGTTATTGACTTCAAGAGTAATTGGGATGATCACTTGCCATTGATCATTTTGCCTATAACAACAGCTACTATTCTAGCATTCAGATGGCCCCATTTGAAGCCTTATATGGTAGGAGGTAAAGATCTCCTACTAGTTGGTTTAAAGTTGGTGAAGTTGACTTGATAGGCGCTGAGTTGGTACATAAGGCTATGGAAAAGGTTAGACTCATTAGAAAAAGATTGAAGACTGCCCAAAGTAGATAAAAGTCCTATCCAAATGTGAGGAGAAGGGAACTTGAATTTGAGGTTGATGATTGGGTTTACTTAAAAATTTCATCCATGAAGAGTGTGATGCATTTTGGGAAGAAAGAGAAGTTTATTCCCCACTATTTAGGCCCATATTAGATTTTGAAGTAGATTGGCAAGGTGGAATATAAGTTGGATTTGCCTTCTAATTTAACATTGGTGCATCCAGTGTTTCATGTGTCCTTATGAAGGAAGTGTGTGAGTGATCCTAGCCCCATTGTACCTTTGTACAACATTGGTGTGAAAGAGATTTTATCCAGTGAGGAGGTTCTGATTGAGATTCTGGATAGGTAAGTAAGAAGGTTGTGAAACAAAGAAGTAGCTTTAATTAAGGTGTTATAGAGAAAGCAAGAGGTTGAAGGTGCTACCTGGGAAGCGAAAGCTGATATAATGTCATAATGTTCTCATATTTTTCCTTCTGTCCCTAGTGGAGGTATTGAGTTCTTTCGTGATTTACTCCATCCGATTCATGTGTTTCGGTTATTCTCATATTTTCATATATATTTATGTTAATGAAATAACTTTTAAAGTCATGATTAAGCTTGGGATTGAATATTCCATGTTTTTATGCATTTTCTATATGTTTAGCATTCATGTTGGGCTACTATGTCTCTTTCCTATTTCATTCATGCTAGTTTAAGTCCCATTCGAGGATAAATATTCTCAAAGGGGAGATATAGTAAGACCCTGGAAGTTGAAAAGTCAGAAAATGGAGTTTAAGATGGAAATCACAGAAAAATTTACACCGGGTGATGTTCAAGAGGCTTATTACTAGTCGTACTCAACACCATGGACCATGGAGAGAAGTTGTAGAAATGCCAGGGAACAAGGGAAAGACCAGGAAAGGACAACAACTAGGTTCGCGGCCCATGGTCATGTTCACAGACTATCAAGTGGCCCATGAAACCCAACCCTCAGCACAATTAAATCAAGTCAGCTCCACGAGGTCCATCACGGACCGTGGTCCCTTCCATCAAAGGTCATCATACTAGCCTTGGCCAAATTTTTTCCCACAGACCACTCCATAGCCCTTGGATCCCTTCATGGACCATGAAGATGGTCTGTCCAGGAGTCCTCGATCAGTAAGTTATATGGGTGTTGTGGACTTTTTCCTACTGGTTCATTAATGCATTTGAACAGTTTTGGGGTTAAATTATATTCTATTAATTACCCTAAACCAAACCCTCATAACTCTCTCATTCACTCCCTAACACCCAAATTACAAATCTTCTCTATAAAAGTTCTCTCAAAGGTCCTCTTCTTCCTCAACCAAGGTTTCAATGGTTTCAATTTCCAGTCTCCAATTCAATTGCATTTAGGGCTATAATTGTTTAAGGTATGTGGGAATTCATCCATGGAACCTTCTATACATGGGGTTCCAAGGTTCTTCTCAAATTCTTTATAATTATCTAGATTATGGTTTATTTTATTCTTATTGATATAATTATGCATAATTCAAGTTACATTGCGTGATTTCAAGTTGATTTTCATGGACTCGTGCTATATGCTATTTTCAAGTATGATTTCAAGGATTTATGATCATAATTTATAAAGGATTTCTATAAATGATTTATGAATGATTATCAAGGCTTATGAATAACTCGTGAGAATAATGGATGATGATAAACTATGGTATCAATGATGTTTTAAGCAAAGTATAAAGGTTGTTATGGGTTTTCTTACACACTCATGTTAAAGATGGTGAATGATTCTCTCACCGACTCATGGATTCTTATGAATCAATCATATTAATGAGCTACTCTTATGATTATTTTATGATGAGGATTGACATCTATTATTTTCTTTCCTAATAATGTTAATGACTATGATTTTTAGGACTTTTCATTGGGATAATGACTAAGCACCAAGAGAACTTTAAGGTGGGGTTCGGTCTGGTAATTCAAGTGGCTACCCAAGGTAATCTTAGTAGCAAACCTTAGTCCCTAATTATGTTGCTCACGTAAGTTTCTTATATCAATATGGCCTAGCGAGTGGATCCACAAATAACTCAAAGTTAAAGAAAGGTTCTTACGGAGTCTACCTTGGAAAAGTAGCCTCTCTCTTCTCGATGTGGGAGTTACATCAGATTTCATGTTATAGCTCACATGGTCTTATATGTTGGTTAAAGGTCCTATCCCACACAAAAAGGTTTATGATATAGATTCCTTATGATGTTTATGATGCATTGACCACATGATTACAATATAATTTTTAAATGCTTCTAAGTTTTACTCATGTTTTAAAGACAATGGTCATGCATCCCATGTTCATATTGCTTATGTCTTATTATTGTTTTTCATGCTTTCTTTTCACATACTTATTGTATTCCATGTACTAACACATACTTCTGCCTATATTGTATCATAATGTAGGGTCAAATGATAGCGCACCTCCCACTCGTGGTTAGAGTTGAGCTTTACTTTCTTATAGTGGTGAATAATCATACTTCGAGTATAAGACATTTATCTTTTTCATAGTTCTTATGACTTTTATTTCCTATTATGGGTGAGCTAGGAGTTCGTCTTACACCCCTATCTAGACTAGTAGAGGCATATTTGATGTTCATAGAGTCTATGTTGTCCTTCTATTTTGAGTTGAGACGTTACTTCCGCTTTCATGATTTAGTCTTATTGCTTTAATTATCTTATGTATGATTATTTATGATATGCTAAGAGGCTTGGTTAGGTTCTTCGAGATTTCGATCGTCGTATCACACCTAGGGCCTAGCTTGGATCGAGACAAGAATGATCATGAAATTTGCCTGGAAATAGGGTTAAGTTTTAATCCGAGTTAAATTAGGTCATTTTTTATTAATTATGTCTTTTTATTATTGTTTTATACCAATAACAAGCCAAGGCATTATGAAATTAAAAAGCTCAAGTTTTTTAAAGCATTCAGGCTTGTCTCGATGTAGATTATGGTTATTTTTTTCCCGTTTATGTTATATGTTCTTGTCAACTGCTTTGTATGAATAGCATGCATGATATATGATTTGAAAAAGGAAAAAACATGATTGAAAATAATAAATGTTGTCAATCACATGTAATAAATATGTTATTTTGGTGTACAAGTGTGGTTACTATTCATTGTGGTTGTGCTTGTGATGTGTGTTTGATGAGTGGATTGGGTACTACACCAGTACATAGTAATAGTTGGATCAGGTACCATGCCATTACATATTAATGGTTGAATCAAGTACCATGCCAGTACACTAATTAAAGGTTGGCTCAGGAACCATGAGAGTACACTAATTAATGGTTGACTTAGATACCATGCCGGTACACTAACAGTTGTATGTGGGTTCCATGAGAGAACCGAATTAGTTGTTGTGTTGTGGTTGTTTTCATGTTTATTGTGCATATAAATTCAAGATTAAGGATTGAGAGTATGGGCTTTGCTATAATTATGATTTAATTATATATTATATGTTTTATTAAGTTGTGATTGCTTGATTCATATTTCATATGTTGGAACTTGTCACGCCCCGGGAGGGTACCCTAGGCGTGGCCGGCACTCGAAGGCCATTTTTGACCTCCGAGCGAACCACCAGGTCCAGTCACACATTCAATCAATCACATTCTCTTAGCGGATAACTCAATTAAAGAAATACTATTCATATATAGGGCCGAAGGCCAAACATTTACAATCCAACAAGACAATAAAATAAAACTCCTCAAAATAACAGTTCGACTTCCCCACACTCCAGTCTATGAAGCCTCTATCAAAGTCTAAGAGGTGCCAATGACAAGTCCATGGCTACCAACAATCAAAGTAAAGGAAATGTCAACAAAATTGTACATGAAGGCTCAACATCCTCCGGAAACTAGGAGGACTCACCAACTAGCTAAGGGTGTATGTAGATCTTCAACAGAGCGTCAGTTGATGATCTCTAGTACCTGTCTCTGCATCATGAAACGATGCAGGCCAAATGGCATCAGTACATGGAATGTACGAGTATGTAAAATGGCCGAATACAACGAACATCACGAAAGAATTAATCAACTCGGAAGCTCAACTCAAGAGGAATAATAACTCAATTAAATGTCCTATGTCTAAACAAGAATATGATTTAGACGGGACCAATCACATACAATTCAACTCAATCTGACTTAGAGTACTATCAAGACCTATTTAGGAGTTTCTCTTACCCGACAACCATCATTTATGAGCAAGTGAAAGTACAAAAAACTGACGTTGTTGCCGCGTCCGTTCATACCTTGCCAGGGTATGAACGAATCAACCAATCATGGATCCCATCCAACCAAGTCCTATAATGTCAGGACAAACATCTCGGGGAAGCATCCGACTTTAACGGTTCAATCCCCCTACGTTTGGCGACGTAGTTATTGGGTTCGAGTATGGACTTTACTCTTGCCCAATTCGGTGCTCGATACTCCTCCCAAGACTCAATGCTCATAAAACTCCATCCAATCAACTCAATCAAATCATATCGACAAGTCTCATTACAACCTTGTCAACTCATCAACTCTATCATGATCAAATCTTTTCCAATCATACTATCCGGTCAATCTCAGTCATATCTTTTAAAAGAAATTTGAATGCACATTTATAGCAACATATAAGCACAACCAATCATTTCCTCTATCCATTTACTCAATCTTTGAAACTCATCACAACTCCAAGGCCTTAAGTCAACAATTTAAGACAAGCAACATTTTTAAGAAAATAGCATCCTTCATCATAATCCACATAATTAAGAAGATCAATAAAACGTATTTAACAACTCATCTTCATCGACTCATACTCACATAAAGGCTTAATTTAGGAACTTCTTGGCTCAACAACATCAACACATATAGAATCAAATACATAGGGGACAAAGTTCATACAAGCATAAACCATACCAAGAAACTCTATTTCTATGGACATCTAACCTCAAAGCAAGAATAGGGCACATGGGTGGACTCAACCCATATTTTAGATAGCCTTACATACCTTAGAATAGATTCTTGAAGAAACTTTGTTGTTGGGTCTTCAATTGAAGCTTAAGGCCTTGAAGCTCTTGGAACAATTCCTTGTTGGAAATGGAGAAGAAGAAGAAGAAGAAGAGAGAGAAAGATAGGTTTCTAGGGCTTTTAGAGAGAGAGTGGGGGATGAAGAAATGATCCCAAAATAGTCTAGGGTGATACATATATAATTTGGGGCAATCCCCAAATTGCCCCTTCTCAAAAGTTCTGAAAAATAGGCAAAAATGCACCTGGCGCGATAGTGGCGCGTCGCGCCCTTACAGCGCCAAGGCCATTGTTCTGAGTTCTAGGAATTTGGCCTGAAAAACCCTGCACAACTTTTAGTGGCGCATCGCGCCAGGGACCAAACTACTGAGGCATGTTCCTGGCGCGATAGTGGCGCATCGTGCCCTTACAGCGCCAAGGCCATTTCCCCAGCAGTTGCAACCCAGGCCAAAATGAAATTCCTGCCGTGCTAGCTCGTCTTAGGATCGTCATATCTTTTGACTCCGAACTCCAAAATTTATGTTCTTGGTGGCATTGGAAAGAAGACTCGACGACCTTTAATTTGATAGGTCGTGGGCCCCCAGATTGTCATCTTTCAAAAGATAGGGTAGTTATAAGTCGACCCCTTATGCGAACTCCTACCCAAACTTAGCCACGATGAATCTTTTGGATTTAATATTATCCTAGGGGTCCTTCATGACCCTGCCTCACCTCTAACGCTGCTCAAATTCTCAAAGACTCATTTCGACTCATGCATACGCTCCTTAATACTCGAGTTCGACCCTACTCATATACAAGAAGGGTTTGAATTCTAGAGGAAAATTTTGAGGGGTGTTACATTATCTCCTCCTTGGGATTATTCGTCCTCGAATGACGAGTGGCCAGGAATTGACTTAGGGTACAGATCATAATCAACATCCAGTCATTCAATCAATCAAATTGTCAAACAAATATCAATCAAAACTCAAAATGCACTAATGAATTCAAGTCAAGGAAATGTCATTACCTTCAACATTCTCCTCGGTAGGCACGAATAGATGGGGATATTTAGATTTCATGGCTTCCTCCGCTTCCCATGTGGCTTCCTCAACAAATTGGTTTCTCCACAAGACTTTGACTGAGGCGACTTCTTTGTTCCTCAATTTGCGAACTTGGCGATCAAGAATTTAGACCGGAACCTCTTCATAAGATAAGCTATCCTTAATTCCAATGCTATCAATGGGGACTACCAACGAGGGATCGCCCAAGCATTTTTTTAACATCGAAACGTGGAATACCAAATGAATAGAGGCTAGCTCCGACGGCAACTCCAACTCATAAGCAACACTCCCAATCCGTCTCAAGATCTGGTAAGGACCAATATATCGAGGACTAAGCTTCCCCTTCTTTCCAAACCTCATGACACCCTTCATGGGTGACACTTTCAAATACACCCTATCACCCACCTCAAAATCTAAGTCTCTCCTCCTCACATCGGTGTAAGATATTTGGTGGCTTTGGGCTGTCTTTAGCCTATCTTGGATAACTCTCACCTTCTCCATGGCTTGGTGAACAAGGTCAGGCCCAATCAACTCGGCTTCACCAACTTCAAACCACCCAATGGGAGATCTACACCTCCTCCCATACAAAGCTTCATAAGGAGCCATTTGAATGCTTGCATGATAACTATTATTATATGCAAACTCTATGAGAGGTAAGTGGTCATCCCAACTTCCCTTGAAGTCAAGTACATAGGCCCTCAACATATCTTCCAATGTTTGGATGGTGCGCTCCGCCTGGCCATCTGTTTGAGGATGGAAGGTTGTACTCAAGTTCACCCTCGAACCTAACCCCTTCTGAAAAGATCTCCAAAATTAGGAAGTGAATTGAGCTCCTCTGTCTGAGATAATAGACAAGGAAACCCCATACAATCTGACGATCTCCTGGATGTACACCTTTGCATAATCTTCTGCGGTATCAGTAGTCTTAACCGCCAAGAAGTGAGCTGATTTCGTCATTCTATCCACAATCACCCAAATGGAATCATGTTGCTTTTGGGACTTCGGCAAGCCTATAATAAAGTCCATGTTGATCATCTCCCACTTCCATTCTGGAATTTCTATGCTTTGGGCTAAACCACATGGCCTTTGATGCTCAACCTTCACCTGTTGGCAATTTGGGCACTTAGAAACAAATTCCGCAACATCCTTCTTCATCCCACTCCACCAATAGATTTCCTTCAAGTCATGATACATTTTCGTGGAGCCTGGATGAATGGAGTACCTGGAACTATGCGTTTCGGCCATAATCCTCTCTCTAACATCATCGACATCCGGCACACATAATCTATTTTAGTACCTCAACACACCATCTCCCCCTTTGGTGAAAACCATTACCTCTTGTTTGTGAACAACTCCCTTCAATTGGAGAAGGATGGGATCTTGGTCTTGCTTCTCCTTTACCTCTGCCATAAGTGAGGACGTAGACCCATCCTGAATGTAACACCGCCTTCATTGTTCTCTTCCAGATAAACTCTTAGTCGGGCTAATCTGTGTACCTCCTTCGCCAATTCTCTCCTTCTTTCCTCCACGTGGGCAGTGCTACCCATAGACAACCTGCTAATAGCATCAGCAACAACATTAGCTTTACCTGGATGGTAGAGGATGCTCATATCATAGTCCTTGAGTAGCTCAAACCATCTCTTTTGCCTCAGGTTGAGTTCCTTCTGCCTAAAGACGTATTGCAAGCTCTTATGATCGGTGAATACATCGATATGCACTCCATACAGGTAGTGGCGCCAGATTTTAAGCGCAAACACCACAGCCGCCAGCTCAAGGTCATGAGTTGGGTAATTCCTCTCATAAACCTTAAGCTGTCTTGAAGCATAGGCTATCACCTTCCCTCTTTGCATCAACACACAACCCAAACCAATTTTGGATGCATCATAATAGATCACAAAACCCTCTGTACCATCGAGCAGAGTCAAGATAGGAGCGGTGGTTAGCTTGGCCTTCAATTCCTAGAAACTCTCCTCACAAGCATCGGACCATTGGAACTTAGCCTTCTTTTGGGTCAGCTTAGTCAATGGTGATGATATGGATGAGAATCCCTCTACAAACCTTCGATAATACCCGGCCAAACCCAGGAAGCTCCTTATCTCTATCGGGGACGTAGGTCTAGGCCAATTCTTCACAGCTTCAATTTTCTGAGCATCAACCTGAATACCATCTCCAGATACAATGTGGCCTAGGATGGCCACTGATGCAAGCCAAAATTCACATTTGGAGAACTTTGCATACAGTACCTGGTCTCTCAAAGTTTGTAAAACAACTCTAAGATGATAGGCGTGCTCCTCTTCATTCTTGGAGTAGACCAGAATATCATCTACGAATACAATCACAAACATATCGAGATATGGATTAAACACTCAGTTTATGAGATCTATGAAAGTTGCGGGGGCATTAGTCAACCCGAAGGACATGACCAAAAATTCGAAGTGGCCATAACGAGTCTGGAAAGCAGTCTTCGGAATATCACATTCTCTCACCTTCAACTGGTGGTAACCGGATCTCAAATCTATCTTTGAGAAGCACATGGCACCCTGAAGCTGATCAAATAAATCATCTATTCTGGGGAGAGGGTATTTGTTCTTTACGGTGACCTTATTGAGTTGCCTGTAGTCAATACACATCCTAAGGGACCCATCTTTATTTCGAACAAATAGGACCGGAGCTCCCTATGGCGAGACACTCGGCCTAATAAATCCCTTATCTAACAAGTCCTTCAACTGCTCCTTCAACTCTTTCAACTCGGCTGGGGCCATTCTATAAGGAGGAATTGAGATAGGCTGGGTATCAGGAAGAATATCAATCCCAAAGTCAATCTCCCTATCAGGAGGGACTCCAGGCAGATCTTCAGGAAAGACATCCGGAAACTCATTGACAATCAGAACTGACTTGAGGGATGGAGACTCAATGCTGTCATCTTTCACTCGGACAAGGTGATAAATGCACTCTTTTGAGATTAGCTTCCTAGCCCTAAGGTAAGAAATAAACTTACCCTTAGGCATAACCGGACTACCCCTCCACTATATTACAGCTTCGTTTGGGAATTTGAATATGACAATTTGAGTTCTACAATCAATAGAGGCATAACAGACATAAAGCCAGTCCATGCCAAGGATCACGTCAAAATCAACCATGTCCAACTCAACTAGGTCGGCCAAGGTATCCTTGTGATAAATGGACACAGTGCAATCTCTATAGACTCTCTCAGCTAAGACAGAATCACTGACAGGAGTGGCCACACTAAAAGGCTCAAGAAGACGTTTAGGAATTTTATTGAATTTACTAGCCACATAAGGAGTCACAAAAGATAGGGTGGCACCCGGATCCATTAATACATAACAATCAAAAGAAGAGACTCGAATCATACCCGTCACGACGTTTAGGGAGTCCTCTTGATCTTGGCGACTACCCATGGCATATAAACGATTTGTACCTCTGCCGGTGCCTGAAGTAGTGCCCCTTTGATTACCTCTAGTCGGTGGTGCAGTGGTAGAATATTGGGCCTTGTTCCCTCATGCTGGACACTCCTTTTGAAAATAGTCTATTTGGCCGCATTTATAACAACCCATCCTTCCCGCTTTGCACTCTCCCAAGTGAAGCTTACCACACTTGACGCATGGTGGCTTCCCTTGCGCACCTTGACCCATGCTAGCTTGGGATTAAGAACCCTGGGGTCTGAAATTCTGGCGGCCTTGTCCCTGCCGATCATACCTGTTCTGCGGCATCGGTGCACTGGCGGTAGATGAGGCATTGTTGGAAGGCCTCTTCTGGAAGAAGGACCTGTTGCCCTTGCCTTGCCTCTGCTCATTCTCATGGCCCGCTGATTTTGCCTTCTTGCTCAGGTGCTCTTCTCTATCCTTTCTTTTCTCATCCTCCACCTGTTGAGCAGACACCATTAGTCTCGATATATCTATGTCCGAGATCAACAATGTTGCTTTGCACTCCTTCTTCACATGCCTCTCTAATCTGGAGACGAACTTCCTCATCTTTGACCTCACATCAGGAATCATTTCTGGAGCATACCTAGATAGCTGGATGAACTTCAGGCTATACTCCTTAACTGTCATCCCCTCCTATTTCAGATTAACAAATTCCTCCACCTTCGCTTCCCTCAATTCTCGGGGAAAGAAGTGGTCAAGAAAAGCTCCCTCAAATTCATCCCACCTAGCAGGTTCGGCATCCTCACCCCTACCTTGTTCCCATTGGTTATACCAAATGTTTGCCACATCTTTGAGTTGATAAGACACCAACTCAACCCCTTTAATTTCTGTAGCATGCATAGCTTTCAGAATCTTCCACATCTCATCAATAAAGTTTTAGGGATCTTCATCGACCTTAGAACCCGTGAATGCCGGTGGATTCATCCTCAGAAAGTCTCTAATTCTAGTGGCAGCAGATGGCTCTTGTGAGCTAGAACTAAGAGTCGGCGAACTCTGATTACTACTTCGGGCAGCCATTAGTTGCGTGAGCATTGCAATTGCCCCTTGAAATTCTGCCTCTGATGTGGGTGCAGGTGGAGTAGATGGCACTTGGGGTGCCTCTGAGTATCTCGCAGGTCGGCCTCTAGCCCTTGCCGGGCGTGCCTCGGACTGGGGCATCTCGGCGTTGTCAATGTTTCTCTGGCTAGCAGTACGTTTAGGAGGCATTATCTGTAACGTACAAACGCACGAATTAGAAAAGAGTTTTATAGAGTTTAACCCTATCGCACGAGTTCAGAGTATGAAAGAAGTGAAACAATTCCTAATGTCTTATAGCCTCCTGATTATAAGTGTGGTGCAGAACACACCCATAAGCAAGACTCTACTAGACACGGCTCCATAGACTCCCTAGGACACTTGAACTCTAGGCTCTGATACCATGTTTGTCACGCCCCGAGAGGGTACCCTAGGCGTGGCCGGCACTCGAAGGCTATTTTTGACCTCCGAGCGAACCACCTAGTCCAGTCACATATTCAATCAATCACATTCTCTTAGCGGATAACTCAATTAAAGAAATACTATTCATATATATAGGGCCGAAGGCCAAACATTTACAATCCAACAAGACAATAAAATAAAACTCCTCAAAATAACAGTTTGACCTCCCCACACTCCAGTCTATGAAGCCTCTATCAAAGTCTAAGAGGTGCCAATGACAAGTCCATGGCTACCAACAATCAAAGTAAAGGAAATGTCAACAAAACTGTATATAAAGGCTCAACATCCTCCGGAAACTAGGAGGACTCACCAACTAGCTGAGGGTGTATGTAGATCTTCAACGGAGCGTCGGTTGATGATCTCTAGTACCTGTCTCTGCATCATGAAATGATGCAGGCCAAATAACATCAGTACATGGAATGTACGAGTATGTAAAATGGCCGAATACAACGAACATCACGAAAGAATTAATCAACTCGGAAGCTCAACTCAAGAGGAATAATAACTCAATCAAATGTCCTATGTCTAAATAAGAATATGATTTAGACGGGACCAATCACATACAATTCAACTCAATCTGACTTAGAGTACTATCAAGACCTATTTAGGAGTTTCTCTTACCCGACAACCATCACTTATGAGCCAGTGAAAGTACAACAAACCGACATTGTTGCCACGTCCGTTCATACCTTGCCAGGGTATGTACGAATCAACCAATCATGGATCCCATCCAACCAAGTCCTATAATGTCAGGACAAACATCTCGGGGAAGCATCCGACTTTAACGGTTCAATCCCCCCTACGTTTGGCGACGTAGTTATTGGGTTCGAGTATGGACTTTACTCTTGCCCAATTCGGTGCTCGATACTCCTCTCAAGACTCAATGCTCATAAAACTCCATCCAATCAACTCAATCAAATCATATCGACAAGTCTCATTACAACCTTGTCAACTCATCAACTCTATCATGATCAAATTTTTTCCAATCATACTATCCGGTCAATCTCAGTCATATCTTTTAAAAGAAATTTGAATGCACATTTATAGCAACATATAAGCACAACCAATCATTTCCTCTATCCATTTACTCAATCTTTGAAACTCATCACAACTCCAAGGCCTTAAGTCAACAATTTAAGACAAGCAACATTTTTAAGAAAATAGCATCCTTCATCATAATCCACATAATTAAGAAGATCAATAAAACGTATTTAACAACTCATCTTCATCGACTCATACTCACATAAAGGCTCAATTTAGGAACTTCGTGTCTCAACAACATCAACACATATAGAATCAAATAAATAGGGGACAAAGTTCATACAAGCATAAACCATACCAAGAAACTCCATTTCTATGGACATCTAACCTCAAAGCAAGAATAGGGCACATGGGTGGACTCAACCCATGTTTTAGATAGCCTTACATACCTTAGAATAGATGCTTGAAGAAACTTTGTTGTTGGGTCTTCAATTGAAGCTTGAGGTCTTGAAGCTCTTGGAACAATTCCTTGTTGGAAATGGAGAAGAAAAAGAAGAAGAAGAAGAAGAGAGAGAGAGATAGGTTTCTAGGGCTTTTAGAGAGAGAGTGGGGGCTGAAGAAATGATCCTAAAATAGTTTAGGGTGATACATATATAATTTGGGGCAATCTCCAAATTGCCCCTTCTCAAAAGTTCTGAAAAATAGGCAAAAATGCACCTGGCGCGATAGTGGCGCGTCGCGCCATTGCAGCGCCAGGCCAATTATGCCTAAAACATGCACACCTTGCAGTGGCGCGCCGCGCCAGAGACCAAACTACTGAGGCATGTTTCTTGCGCGATAGTGGCGCGTCGCGCCCTTACAGCGCCAAGGCCATTGTTCTGAGTTCTGGGAATTTGGCCTGAAAAACCCTGCACAACTTTTAGTGGCGCGTCGCGCTAGAGACCAAACTACTGAGGCATGTTCCTGGCGCGATAGTGGCGCATCGTGCCCTTACAGCGCCAAGGCCATTTCCCCAGCAGTTGCAACCCAGGCCAAAATAAAATTCCTGCCGTTCTAGCTCGTCTTAGGATCGTCATATCTTTTGACTCCGAACTCCAAAATTTACGTTCTTGGTGGCGTTGGAAAGAAGACTCGACGACCTTTAATTTGATAGGTCGTGGACCCCTCAGATTGTCATCTTTCAAAAGATAGGGTCGTTAGAAGTCGACCCCTTATGCGAACTCCTACCCAAACTTAGCCATGACGAATCTTTTGGATTTAATTTGATCCTAGGGGTCCTTCATGACCCTGCCTCACCTCTAACGCTGCTCAAATTCTCAAAGACTCATTTCGACTCATGCATACGCTCCTTAATACTCGAGTTCGACCCTATCCGTATATAAGAAGGGTTTGAATTCTAGCGGAAAATTTTGAAGGGTGTTACAGAACTAGACGATGATCCTACCAGTACTCTATGATTGTGTACTGATACTACACTTACTCTTTTTTTGTTGAGTATAGAGAATATTTAGGCAGCTGTTTCGCGATCTTAAATGTGATCCTAACATTATTTGAATTCAAGGGTCAGGACACTTGTCCAGGCTACCATGGATTTGTCCTTCTTTTCTAATTAATATTTCAGACTCAGACATTTATAGTAAGTTTATTTATTTCTTATTTGGGTTGCATCCCTTTATTTTTTGACTTAGTTAGAGTTTTGGTACTATGACTTTCAGGTTCTATGGAGTTATTTCGGAAAATGTTTTTGACAATGACTATGTTTATGGAAATTTAGTCTTTAATTGCAATAAAATGATAAATTTATCATTTGGTACAAATTTCAATAATTTGCTACTCCCAAACATAGGATATGCCCATAGAAAAAAGCTTATTTTTAATATTTTGACAGCTATAAAGATATTGATGGGTCAACAAATCTCTTTACTTCAGAAAGGGAACGATAAAGAGAAATCTCTGCTAAGTTGCTTAAACCCATCATAATGTCTAGGACAGAAAGAAAAGGAAATAAGAAGTATACTGATGGAAATTCTAAGATAAAGAGAGTGTTTATAGGGGAAAGAAAAAATAACCTAGCAAGCCATTTTTTAAATATTATATGAAGAGATTCCTCAAAAAGTGGAAGGATGAAAAAAAGAATCCCTTTAAAGATCTTGTCGGCTAGAAATCATGATGGTTCAAAAGAAAGGCGAAGGGTTTAGCTTCAAGAAGCTGCCCCACAAGAAGCCAATCGCACGCTGAAACGTGTCCTGGAAAAGACTTGATTGGATAATCCAAATTTGAAGTATTAAATAGAGGTGATGCTTCGTTCTAATTGAAGATACGATACAAAAGAGTAGTCAGAATTCGAGATTAACTGATAAAGGAATGTGAATCATGTACATTCACATGACAAAAGAAAGCTTAGAATTGGAGAAACGTGAGGACTATTTGTATATGATAAAAATAGCTAGAACACATGGCCTAGTCATGACACGTGGATGATAATAGAAATTGAACAGGAAAAAAATATGAGACATAAGGCCAAATCATACAGAGACATGCTGAAATAGATCAAAAAAGGTCGTTGCATTGAAAACCTATGATACCCGCCCCATAGGAACCACATCGGGCTAAGGACCAAAGCACCCAAAGGAAAACTAATGGCTAATGTTAGTCATTATGAAACCATCCCACCACCAGAGCTAAACGTTACTCCCTACTCTTAAATGTCATTAATTACATTATGTATTATGATCTATGAGAATTAATCATGAGCAATCAACCCCTAGAAAATGATCCTCTATATAAACTGTAGGATTATCACTTTGTAAGAAAATCGATATATTGAAAGGGAATCATATCATATTTTATTGAATAATATCATCTAACTTTTCACGTTATTTTCATATCGATATATTGAAAGGGAATCATATCATATTTTATTAAATACTATCATTTAACTTTTCACGTTATTTTCATTATATGTCTCATAAGCTTATTGCCCCATCCTAGCTTGCTCAAAGGTATCTCCAAATCCTCAATATCACTGAAATCAGGCCAACACATAATATCTTAATATTTTATTTACTTATTATATTCAATTCGTTATTTGGTTTATCTTTCAGTTGTTAGTCAATTATCATATTAGAATCAAAACTTTATTTTTTATACTTTAAACTTTGCATAGTATGATTTGTCGTTGTAATCCGTCGTTATTTTGCTACAAAATATGATTTGTCATTATAATTCGTCTCTAAACGCTATTTTCTTTGTATTGGCGGTTGATGATATTTATTGGGCCAAACTCATTAGTGGCCCCTTAAAGTTGGCGACAAATCATATATTTTTGCTGATTGTAAAAAAAGTGTCAAAATGACAGAGCGGGATCCGACATGAGGTGTCTAGAATGAACAAAGCTTTGTTGAGGTGTCTAAGTGAAAGTTGAATCAAACTTTAGGGGGCACCGATGGATTTGGCCTATTTATTGAGTATGTACTGTTGGTATTCTTCTAATGCTATAGTTACTGTATTTTTTGTGCATATTCTAATCCTTGTACTAGTAGAGCTCTTGAGCGGGTTTCATAGCTGCTCAGAGACTAGTGATGAATGCTTGGACTAGTTCGCAACATCATAGAATCTCCTCTATCTTTTATTTTGTGAAACAATTAAGATAGTATTGTTTTCTGAGACAATGATATCTTACTCTGTATTAATTGTATTGACTTAAACTTATTTGTATGCTATTTACTTGTTTTCAAATTTATTCATGTCTTTTTGACACTTAAATGAGAACATATGATATTGGGTTCGCCTAATAGGTTTGGAATTAGAAATTATCGTGGCTTAGACAAATTTGATCGTAACACAATTCTAGAATACTTGGTCTTTGATATCCAATAATGATTTTTCTTTAATTAAAGTGATATCCAATAAAGTCTACTTAGTACTAGATCTTCTTCTTCTTTTTTTTAATAAAATCCAGTAGTTGAGAAGATATTCCAAAATTGTTTAGTTGAATGAAAAATATTTGCAGGAAGAACTCAAAAAACTGTCTTCAAATTAGGTCGTAACATAATACTCTTTATTGTTTTGAGAAAAAAATCGTTCACTTTAATAGTTGCACATTTTGCGCCCCAAGCAACACAGAATTCATTAATAAAGCATTTGACATATTCTTGCCTTACCTACCATTCTAATAGCAATTGCCAAGGTTTGAATGCAACTCTGACCCTTCTATCAATCTCCCTAAAGAAAATAAAATGAAAATGACACTACCAAGAATAAAAGAGAAAAAGCATTTGTAATATATAAATGATAATAATCTAAATCCGCCCAAATGTGACTATGATATTTAAGTCAACAATAGAAATGCTTCATGATGATTTTGAATTTGAACTTTCTACACACTGCTCTTCTATAATTATGATTAAGATTTAGGATCAATGGACCACTTTGGTATTGAGTTTCTTTGGGGTATGTTTTGTTTTAATTTACGTTGATTATATAAATCTGCTGGTCAAATTTTGGGAACATAAATTTTATTTTTTTGAAAATTATAGAAAAAATCGTAGTTGCTATTCTTCATGTGTGTATTGAGTAAATTTGCTCATATACAACACAAATCATAGTAAAAATATATACCACACTATGCAACCTCAATACAACAAATTTAACTGAGAAGGGACCGATGAAAAAAATCTCTTAGCATTCCTTTGAGATACCATACCCACTGCACCAACTTAACCGGAAAAGGACTTGATAAAATTTGATCCATGATTTCTCTTACTGAATATCCCTACTACACCAACCCGGCCACCTGCGGGTGAAATCAAATTATTAAACTAATTTCTGAGACTTCCTTAAAATGTGAAGTTTAGGATAAAAACGAATAAAGATGTTGGTCAAGAATGTGTGGATGCAATATTGGATCTTGAGATATATAAATACGCATTGGCTCGGAATTTGAAAAGAATAGATAAGGGAAATGCCTTTTCCATTTAATGATTAGGAAGAAACAAAAGAACATATTACCACTTGTTTGGTAAGCCCACTTGTGCGGAATTTCATCTATCTCTCTCTCTATATGATAATATTTTATTAATAAAAACATATCTTTCATAATTTATAAATAGGGAATAAACACATATTAATCAATAAGTTCATTTCAGATAGGGATGAAGTCAGAGTTTTATTTACGAGTTCAATAAAATTGAATAATTTTTATCAAAATATTATGTTTCTGTAAAAAGATATATAGATAATTTATTAAAAACTCAATAAAAATTTAAAAATCATAAATTCAAAATTTTGATTTTGTCCTTCTAAAGCACTTCTACTTTAATAGCCTCAAGGTCTTATATTTGAAACTTGAAAAATCAAAAATTTAAAATAAAAAGCACTATTGCTTTATAGACATTCAATGTGAGTTTCAATATCCGATGGTTTAAACATAAAAAAGACACAACAGTAATTTAATAGCTGACTAGGAGCTAAACTAGTCATGTATTAAATTATGCATCAATGTTTGATATTATTCTTTTGCTATGTATAAAATTTAAAATACCTAATATTTAATTTGTAATTTAGAAATCAACATAGACAATTTATTTTATGCAAAATAAAAATTTTAAAAAAATTAAAATTTACATAACTAATTTATATAAAAAATAATATATAAATTTCATTATAATTACTTCTTCCGTTCTAATTTACTTGTCAAATATTTTTTAATTGGATTTTTACTTTTACTTGTCATTTTTAACAAATTTGGAAAGGTAAATTTTGTTTTTCTATTATATCCTCAATTTATTAATATTGAGTTAATGTCTTTGAAAATTATAGTGAGTAAATATATTTGGAATCCTGTCAATTAATAGGGTAAAATGATAAACTCATTGTACCAATCATTGATTTTTAATAAGTGTACCAAGTCAAAATTTGATAAGTAATTCAGAAAAAGAAAGTAATCTCCAACATATATTACTAAAAACTTGTTTTGATGGACTTATTTTAAAGAACTTATAAGTTGAAAAATGCTTATAAGTTTTTTTAAAAAAAGTAGGTGTTGTTCAACTTATTTTTTCAACTTATAAGTTGTTTAAAATATGTTCATTCAAAGAAATTCAATTATTTATTAGGACTTATTTTAAGCACAAAATAACTTTAAATTGGTCAATCAAACACTCAAAAAAAGCTGAAATAGCTTATAAGTAACTTATAAATCAATCTAAAACGGGCTCTAATAGCGGTATAGAGCTGCATAACTCTAATTAATTACCAACAAAAATTATAATAAAATGATAAAGTATTCTTTTATCCTTAATAAAAAATTTAAAGTTCAAATCTCATAAACAAAAAAGTAGGTTTTGTCAGAGAGCTTTCTGCCCCAACGTGGGATTTTGCCACGATATAGAAATCAAAGGCAAGTAGAGTGTGAAGAGTATTAGTTTGTGTGCTTTTGGCTCTAATACGTTGTTTTCAGACGAAGCAGTCGTCGCCTCTGGTTTTAAACTGTTTTTTTTCCCCACACAGAAAATAAATTGAAATCCTCCCATTGCTCTCTCCGCTTTCTTTTCCGTAACACACATATTTTCACTTCCAACATATACCTTTTCTACCAACACAAACACATAAGTATTTCTCGATTTTGTGTATGTAAAAGGATATTAGATTTAGGCAACAAATCCCTTTGCAAATTTGAAATTTATTTATCAAACCCAGAAAAACAATTTTTGTGTAGATAATTTTTTTTTTTTTGTTAGTGTGTTTATAGGTAAATGCATCAGAAGAAATCTGAAGTTCAGATCGGAAAAGAAAGCAGTTGCATCTCTTCCGATTTCAATCCTACACCGCCCCTTGTTTCTTCTTCTTCTTTATCTCTTCATCAGAAACATCCTCAATATACTTTGATTTCTCCTGAATATCCTCCTCCTCCTCCTCACCATACTGCTATTCAGATTTTTGTAGAAAATGATAATGACCCAGTTCCATCACCCCATACCCCAACCAAAACCACCCCACACAAGAGACCTCATTTGGGTAATAATCCTTCAAAATCTACCTTCAAATCTCCATCTTTATCCAATTCTCTTCACAAATACCCTTTTTCATCTGTAAAAGCTCAAAACCCATATACCAATTTCCATATATACCCTTGCCTATGCCATCTTCGTCGAATTTTGCGTCTCCATATCCGACTTATACTACTACTTTCTCTACCCTTTTTCTATTTCTTGGTTTCACATCCAACCAATTCTTTCTTTTTGGATTTTCTTTCTGCTTTTGCGTTTTCATCTGCACTTTTGTTTTCACTGAATTTAGCACTGCCCAGACTTCCGTCAATTCGGTTATTCTTGGCTAGGTCTTTGCCAATTAAGCTTTCTTCGTCGAAACAAGTGTCTAGGAATGCTTTGCCGGTGTTTTGGTCAATTGGGTCACGCGCAAAAATTGATAAAAGGGTAAATTCAGGTTGCTATGTACAGGCTTATAGTAATGGAGATGTGTATGAGGGGGAGTTTCACAAGGGGAAATGTAGTGGAAGTGGAGTTTATTACTATTATATGAGTGGGAGGTTTGAAGGGGATTGGGTTGATGGGAAGTATGATGGACATGGGGTGGAAACATGGGCAAGGGGGAGTAGATACAGGGGACAATACAGGCAAGGCCTTAGGCATGGATTTGGGGTTTATAGGTTCTTCACGGGTGATGTATATGCTGGGGAATGGTCTAATGGACAAAGTCACGGGTGTGGAGTTCATACTTGTGAGGATGGAAGCAGGTATGTAGGTGAATTCAAGTGGGGAGTTAAGCATGGCCTCGGACACTACCACTTCAGGTAATATGTAGTCATCGATATTTTGCTTTCATTTTCGTTGTGTTAGTTTTGACATTTGTTCATCAGCAAATTAAAGTTTTCTTGTGAAATCTTATAGGGGCATGCTATGTTTGTTCATATGGGTTTTACCACCGATTATAGTCTATAGATGATGGCATATTTGGAATGTGCAAACAGTTCAAACACCTTAGATATGGCCTATATCATGTTAAGCAATATATTGATTTTTGTTGTTGCTGTTTTGTTGATTATATCTTATATAATAAAGCAAAGTATGTGACCTTCTTGAAATACTTATTATCATGGTTAGAGGATGGTGAGAATATTCATTAAGCATGTTGCTCTTGTACTACTTTATTGACTGGTAAGAAAGAGCTTCCGTAAGAACTGGAAGACTCTTGTATGTATGTAGAAGGATGCAGTTTGTTAAAAAAATGAAAGGCAGGAGAATAGTTAAGTGATCATAGTGGTACAACTGAAAGAAAACAACCTTATGTGTTTACTTCTTAGTAGACAAAAAGAACAGTTATTTTCCCATTTTCTTATGGTGGACCTAATTAGTTAATAACTTATCTTGTGAGCAACAAGTTGAGTCCGGTCCCTTTACTTTCTGTCCAGCTTTCCCCAGTTCCAGGTTACTGGATGATTCAACAAGAAGCAATATGTGCCTCTCTCCTCATTTTTTTTATATCTCATCTCCATCCAATCAATTTTTGTCATAAAGACGGTCCTTTTTCTGTAGCAGGAGTATTCCCTTGATTTTTTTTTCTTTTTGAGGGGTTGCGACTAGGAATGACATTAGAATCGGATGTAGTGAATTTCAGGAAGCATTATCCCCACCAGCTATAGTGTCTTAAGTTATGTCAGTTGTGGAGCATCTTTTGTTTCTATTGAAGTGCATTTCTTGCCATTCCACTTCTTCCTAAGTGTGACCTTGCATAATTTGGACGTTAGTTGGAAGAACTGACTAATAATGTATGCAATCCTGTTCACCGTGATACATATCTTGGAAAATTTTCTTTGATGACTTCCGTCAGTAAAAAGGTAACTTTTGGTGGTCAAATAAGTTTAATGGCTGAGGTTAACTGATTGTAAAGTGACTATAAAGCTTCATTGGCACTAGTATCTTGACAAAGGAATCCAGTTCCCTTGGTTGTGGGATGTCAGGAGCCAATTTTCTAATCAAGTGAAGACTGAAGTTTTATGGGCATTCCGAAGAGAACATATAAGCCTATGTTTCAGAACCTGCAGACTCTCCACGTAAAATTTGCTAAAGTGGCAGAAATAGGTCCCGAATCATGGGCTGATTGGCTGTGTAGATAGTTTGAATGATTTTGCTCTCTAGTGCAATCTTTCGGATTATGTTAAGAGTGTAATCTGGAGACTGATGGGAAGATAGATATACTGATTACATTCCGTGGAGATTTATGCTATGGGCATAACAAGCAATAAGATTCGAGGGTTTCTCGGAAACAGCCTCTCTATCTCCACGAGGTAGTGGTAAGGTCTGCGTACACTTTACCCTCCCCCAACCCAACTTGTGGGATTCCACGGGTTATGTTGTTGTTGTTGCATAACAACCAATAAGATCACTGATATTGACGGTTTTGTATGATTGGTTAATAAGTAGATTTTACAGACTTTAGAGAAACTAATTGCTGATGGATCATCTCATAGTACACTCTACCCTCCCCGACCTAACTTGTGGGATTTCTCGGGGTATGTTGTTGTTGTTGCATAACAACCAATAAGATCACTGATATTGACGGTTTTGTATGATTGGTTAATAATTAGATTTTACAAACTTTAGAGAAACTAATTGCTGATGGATCATCTCAGAGTGTTGCTCGTTGGCATAGCTTTATTATAAAAGATTCGTGAAGTTCCTTTCTGAGTTTGCTACCCCAGTTACTTCATTTATATGTTAGATTGGTCGCTAAATAAATTATCAGCCTAGGAGGTAAATTGTGTGACCTTAAATGAAAAACACATTGCTAAATCCCACTTCTTTTTTTTGGTGTGTGTGTGTGTTGAGGGGTTGGGGGTGTTCTATGAAGGCACATTGCCATACTTCATATAATTTAAGCGAATTTATAATCACTGATAGCACCTGAAATCTGAAAAGCACCGAAAAAAGAAATAGATATGTATCATTTGAAAGTTAATACCAGAGAAACATCCATATTCTCATTTTTTTCAATTATTTCCATTCTGTGAGTTAAGAGATCCATGTACCAGGTAGCTTATTTAGATCAAATAGAAAGGATGAAGTGGTCAGTTGAACATCATAATTATTACAATGATCTTCTTTCCCATTTTAGTGATTGCGTGCTTTAAATTTTTTTGTCATGGACGGTGACTGTATGCTCTTAAAATCTGAGTTGGTGCAGGGTGCTCTAAAAATAGCATTTCATTGCTGAAAGATATTGTTTGTAATGGCGATGACACTTAGGACTGTGACTCAGATATATATATCACCAAAAAGTTAAAAACAAGAATAACTGAGACTTGAGCATAGTTTTTACCTAACCGGTCCTTCATTTTGCAGTACAAGTATGTTAACGATGTGATGATGAAATGACAATTAAGCTATTGGCAGAGCTACCTGTTTTATTCGTCTTTCCTGCCATTGACTTGGTTTTCACTTTTCAATATAGGAATGGAGATAATTATGCTGGGGAATATTTTGCTGATAAGATGCATGGTTTCGGAGTATATGTTTTTGCAAATGGGCATCGGTATGAAGGAGCCTGGCACGAGGGAAGGAGACAAGGGCTTGGGATGTATACTTTTAGAAACGGGGAAACCCAGTCCGGTCATTGGCAAAATGGGGTCCTTGATATTCCAAGCACACAGAATAACTCCTATCCTGTATCACCTGTTGCTGTTTACCACTCCAAAGTGCTAAATGCTGTGCAGGTAAATTATTGGATTATCTTTTAAAAACTAGTTATTACATCTGAAGTTATTGACGTGTCGTATTTTCCAACTTTCATAGCCCATCATGTCAATTATGCATGTGGAGTGGTGAGATATAGAAAAAGGATATTTATTTTCCAGTCCCCTCAGATGGATCTTCTTTTCCAGCCCATAATGCAGGGTGTCATAGGCTCATTCCCTTGAGTAGTACTTGAGTTAGCTTATAAAGGATTATATACTGACATAATTATAGCCTGTTTTGTCATATTTTCCAACTTTCATAGCCCTTCATGTGGTTATGCATGCGGACTGGTTAGAAATAGAAAAAGGATATTTATTTTCTAGGTTACTCACATAGATCTTCTCCAGCCCATGATGCACAGTGTCATAGGCTCGTTCTCTTATGTAGTACTTGAGTTGGCTTATAAAGGATTATATACTAACATAATTATAGCTTGTTTGGCCAAGCTTTTGGGAGGCCAAAAGTGCTTATTTTTAAAAAGTTAGGGTTTGGCCACGTTTTCAGGAAACTCTGTTTGCAGGAAATTGCGCACCATGACCTCGTACTCCCTGGGTGAAAGTCCCGAGAGTGGTAGAAAATGTTTTTCAAAAGCTAAAAAAAGTAGCTTTTCCCAAAAGCATTTTTTTGAAAAACATTTTTCAGAAAATACACTTAGAAGCACTTTTTAAAAGCTTGGCCAAACACTAATTGCTGTTCAGAAGTACTTTTTAATTTGCTTAGCCAAACACAAATTGCTTATCACTGAAGGTACTTTTGAAGACACTTTGGAAAAAAGACTTTTTGAACTAAGCTTATTTTAGAAGCTTCACCAAACAGGCTATGAGTCCTTCAAGATTTTCCTGCAGAATACAAACTTCTCAATGGCATGTACTATGCGATGACACTACTTATCCGAGTCAGTTTAATTCTTTAATCTGACAGTTAGGTGGAAAGAGCAAAATGCAGGTTTAGTTTGGGGAAAACACTTATTGCTTTTTCATATTTCTATCAGGAAGCACGTCGAGCAGCAGAAAGGGCCTATGATGTGGCCAAGGTTGATGAGAGAGTGAACAGGGCAGTTTCAGCAGCCAACAAAGCAGCCAATGCAGCTAGAGTAGCCGCGGTGAAAGCTGTGCAAAAGCAGATGCATCATCATCGCAGGAACAGTGATGACCTTCCAATGTTCAACTGATGGACTTGTTTCAATTTAAGCCATAAAGTGTTCATCCTTTTTCACAGACATCTGCAAAGGGAGATTAATCCTTAAAATATTCTCCTTTCAATCACTTGTGTCAATGGTGACTCTTGTGATTTACCTATCATGCCCCATGTGGAAGCTGGTCGTATTGTCTACTGGTTTTTTGCCTTGTCGAAGTTGATCAATCCTCAAGCTGCTGCATTATGGTTATTTAAGGTTCAACCCCCTTGCTAAGAAAGTGGATGACATTACCTGCTGGCTTACCTTTTTCATTCATATGTTTTGTAAATTCAGCTAAGTAGTAGAATATGAGGTTTTGGTGTCCAGAGAGAACCTCAACCCTACCAGCCTTCTCATGTGTACTAACACTGTTGAGAATCACTGGGAGTCGTAAAAAAGGAAATAGAAAGGCTCATCTTTATTATGTCTCTGGCTAAAGTTATGGAGCTGAATAATCATACTTGCTTATATTTGGATGACTCTTTGTTGGGTGCGGGTCGAGGATTTAAACATACTCAAATAGTACTTTTTTTGTTTTCTAACATATGATTTGGCAATCAGTAGGAGATAATATGTAATAATTGCTTTTAACAATTAAATTATATTGGAGGTTCTATAATTTTGTCTGAATTAGTTGCACTAATAAGAAATGCTTTGTGCATAATAGCCAGATTTAGAATTGCTCAAAAGACAAGGAACCAGAGGTAACAATTTGAGTCAAAACATGACAGATATCTCTATTAGCAAAATCAAGCATTGAGATTCCAGTAAGAATTAGAAGTCTCTAGCTCTCTGTCTGCTCCCTAAGCCTTCGAATGGTGCTCCTAACAGTGACAGCGCTTGCAGTGCTGCCAAAGAAGGGAACAAAGTCATTACTACTTATGCTCAACACAAGAAATAGAGAAGACAAAGGGTTGAGATGAAAATTTACTTGAGTGTATAGGCACCCCCTGCTTTAACTTTGCCACAATCTTTGCTGCCCTAAAATACCAAGAGTCTTCCTCTTCACGGCATACTACAATGCCAACATCTAATTAAAAAATTATTACCAATTCAATGATGGCCTACGAAAGTAGAGCTGTACCTTCCCACTGAACTCACAAAAATACTTGCTGTGCTGACTGACCTTCACCTTCTTAATCTGTTTCCTCAAACTAGCCCCATAACGGGTACCTGCAACGTTATTCAAAGACATAGATTAAATGTAGAATAACTAATCTACATGTAGATATGGACCTTCTTGGTCTACACATGAGGAAAATGTTGTTTAACAAGCTAAAATGACAAGGGAATAAATAACTGCAGAAATGAGAGCGCAATGAATCCAAACCAAGACATGAGATTTACTGAACAAGCAGTAGGTCAGCAACTGACGAATTATGTCGGGATTACTACATTTTGATACTAATCACAACACTGAATTATCATTTAGAAAGAAAAAATAACTGCAGCTCAAACTTCTAAAGTTGATAACAAAACCATAATAGTAACGCAATCGACTTTGGGTGTATCGCAATTGATAATTATTTTTTCAACTATAAATTTTATAACCTGAATTTGTTTGTAGAGTGAAAGAGATATTACTATTTTGAAGAGTTATGGAAGCAGTGGCGGAGCCACCTTATGGTTAGGTGTTCATCCAAATCCTCTTCGACATAAAATTATACTATTTATACATGGTTAAAATATTTTTTTATGTATATATAGTAGATGTTGAATAACCTTCGATTAGTTCATCTGTCTACTTCTTCATATTTTAAACCCCTTAGTCAAAATCTTGACTCCGCCACTGGAGGGAAGGACGACAGTTGAAGAAGACCACGGTTGCAACGGCAACAAACCCTACAATTCGATACGAACAGATCAGTTAAATCAGCCCAAATTCAAGTGGATCATAACGTAGTTTCTGACCTAAAGTCCACTATATAGTCAAGCCCATTGATCAATTATGCCTAATTGGTCCGGATGTTTCTAGGAGAACCCTATACTTGACTTCATTTGTCAGTTGAATCCCCCTACTCATCACTTTGCCAACTAAATCCTTAAACCCATTAGAACTAGGAGTGGACATGGTATGGTATATACCGAATTACCATACCATAACAAAAATTTTGATACCGTAGTTTTGGTATTATGGTATTTGGTATGGTATATGGTTTACATTTTAAATTTTTTGATATTCGATATGATATTTGGTATTTAGAAATAACATACTGAAATATCGAATATCATACCGAATTATATAGTTACATAAATAACATATATATATTATTAAAGTACTAACAAATATGCAACCTAGTATTAGTATAAACTAAATGTTTAGAAGTTAAAACTTTAACTACTCTATTTCGATTGAAATGTATTCTAAATGTGATTGATTAACTAAAGGAGTTGTTTGTATTTTCTTTTGAATATATGTTTCTACATGTGTAATGTTTTACTATGGTACAATCGACACCATTTTTTGAATCGCCTAAGTAATAATACTCTATTTTATGAGTATATATTAGTAGAAGTTAACAAACCATGATTACCGATTTACCATACCGCAAAATATCAAAAGCGAACTTCAAAATACTAAACCATACCAAATTAAATTGATATGGTAATGGTATAATAATTTTACAAATCGAATATCGAAATTACCATACCATATTTTTAAATACCGTACCATATCATACCATGTTCATCCCTAATCATAACACAATATTTTAAACCCTTTTTAACCTTCGGTTAGTGTGCGTGTAATAGCGCGATTACACGTGGAATTCCACGTCATTTTTTTAATACCAGATAAGAAATTAAGTATTAAAAAAATAAAAAATAAAATAGATCAATCTTGTAATTTCTGAAAAATTTTCAAATAGCAATCTTCTTCATATTTGATCACAAATTGAGCACCAAATTCATACTCAATAGATAAAATTCTTTCCGATTTAACTTGTAAATTCAACCACAAGTTCACCAACACAAACACAATGAACCCCAATAAAAAAATTTAATTAATTTTACAAATTTACAAGACCCACTTGTTATTACTCACGATCACCCTTCACATTATCCACATCTGCTCTTTAAAACCAACTAACAAAATAATGATCTCTGTCTTTTAAACTTAAAAATTTGATATTTCAGAGGGGTTGGGGGTGGGGGCGGGCGCAAAACAAAGGAATTAGGGGTGATTGATTTTTATCAAAAAATAAAAATGAATTGGAGAAGAAGAAGAAGAGGAGTAGAAGAGTAAATGAGATGGGTAACTTCAGATTAAGAAAATAAAGGGCAGGAGAAAGAAGAAAGTTGGGCTGAGGTGAGGGGCGGAGGAGAGGGGGCTGGTGGAGAAGAAGAAAGTTGTGGGTTAGTGGGGGAGGGTTGAAGAAGATGTTTTTTTTTTGGAAAAATTACTTGGGTGAGTACTTTTTAATAAATAATTACTTATTTTAACGATACTTTTTATTTATTATCATTTATAGCAACACTATGATAAATTTGTACGTGTATTAAAAGTTAATTATGCATGTAATATAAATGTATTATAAGTGTTCTAAATATACTATGATTGTTTGGTAAGAAATTGACACAATGTATTATAAGTGAATTAAAGCATGTGATAAATATATTATCCAACAATAAAACTTTATTATATGTGTTTTATACATTATTCTCTATAATATATATTAAAATTTTATTATAAATGTATTACAAGTGTTCTGCGAAAAAAAAATGTTATTGCTATAAATAATAAATATTTTCTTAATAGAGCATTTTTATGTAAGTTTCCTTTATTTGTTTTTTCAAATTTTGTTAAATTAATTTTTTAAAAGTAAAATATTGTTAGAACTCACTTTCAAACACGTGTAATCACACATATTTCCAACTCAATAATATTACGCCACATAAACTCGATTAATTGTCAGAGGGGTTTAAAATATTGTGTTCTGGTGAATTTAAGGGTTTGGTTGGCAAAGTAATGAATAGGAGGGTTCAACTGATAAATAGATCTTAGTGCTGGAATCTCCCAGGTCATTCCACCTTTCAAATATTGTCACGTCCCGAGTCTACACCTTTGACGTGACCGACACTCAAAAACCATTATTGGTTCCCTAGCAAACCCTTCGCCTGGCTGACTCACTAAGCAAAAGACTTACTCAGAATAATACATCTCAGATGGACACAACAAGTATAAATAACTCAGCTTCTCAAAATAGTGTCTCAATACTTTAATCATATATTTAATGAAATATAATTCAAAGTCTAATCACAACTCAATGATGAAATCGGATAACTCAATGTCTGTCTAACTAGTTCATGAAGCCTCTAACTCTGACTCTGAAATAGGTATTGGGACAGTCCCACAACCTCAAAATATAATGTTAAAACTGAAATAAAGCACAAAAATAATGACTCTAGGGCACCTTTGAATGAAAAGAGATCTCACCACAAGTTGGACGGGAATTATCTCAACGGTACGCCTATTGATGATCTCTAACACCTGTGTATGCATTGTAAAATGATGCAGGTCGAATGACGTAAGTACATTAAATGTATGAGTATGTAACAGAGTCGAAGCAAAAATAACTGAAAGGGAAGACTGCAATGGATAAGATGTACTCAGCTGGATGTAAAGAGATAAAGAAATAAAATCATTTACCTTTACAAATTACTTATTCATCAATATAAAATAATATGTTAAAAATATTCTTTAACTCTATTTGGGAGATTCTCTAACCGACAACCATCACTATGAGCTATGTGATGATACATTGTCTCACCCACGTTGCCAGAGCCGTCCTATACCTTGCTAGGGTATAAGACTTCTCTACTAAGTGGATCACTAAGTACTGTAAGGAAGTCATCTAAAATGTATGAATCATTTACCTATGTTGGCTACATGGTTTATGAGGACTATGAGTTATCTAAACTCGTTCCTATATCATTTCTCAATACTACTCCCAATAATTATATACTCATG
Source organism: Solanum dulcamara (assembly GCF_947179165.1). NCBI lineage: Eukaryota > Viridiplantae > Streptophyta > Magnoliopsida > Solanales > Solanaceae > Solanum > Solanum dulcamara. Next base: position 52,552,932 of record NC_077248.1, on the reverse strand, counting down.
CTCAATGTATAAAAACATTCTCTTCCTCAAATGAGGTAATTACTTCAAAAGATCCTCTTAAAAGAGGTATAGCTCTGAAGTATCTCTAAACTCATAAACTATTTAGATATCGAAGTTTCTCATTTATAAATGTAAAAAGTGACACATTTGGGAATACTTACTTCCCCTTATACTCTTTCTCAATTCATATCTAAAAACTCTTTCTAAAAACTCATTTTTTTCTCTCCACATAAATCAATTCAAAGATAACATTTGCTTTAAAAAAAGACTTCTCGATAATAACTCATTGAATACTCGAATAACAGAGTTCATATTGAAAAATAGACATGACCAGTCAACACAAGAAGCTAAAATGCACAATATATAGCAACTCTATAATTAGAGATAGAAATTTGGGAGTCAATGACACTACTCATCCCAAGAATTCTCAAAACTAAGGACAAGACCCTAGATTACTCTTTTACTAAATGTAGATAGATGTAGGGCATGAGGATGAACTCAATACATCACTATGATTAGCCTTACATACTTGGAACGAAGATTATCTAAACGAAAATCAAAGACTTGGCTTGAACTCTTGAACCCTAGCTTCTCCTTCTCTCCAATGCGTGCTATCAAAATTTCTAAGTGTTAATGAGAGAAAATATATATTGGGTACTGATAAGGGACTAAATTTAATTCCAAAACGGCTCGAATTAAGTTTGAAAAAGATGGATAAAAGACCAAATACTCCTCATTAAAATGGACTATTTATGGGCCCCTTCCTATGGATCGTAGGAACTGGGGTCCAACTTTGGACTTACTGAAAAGTGCATGGGGGGTCTATGACTGAGTTCCTACGGGTCGTAGACCTGTTGACGGGTCGTAGAGACCAGGTCGTAGGAGATCAGGCACTTCGCCTGAATTTCTGAAGATGGACCTACAAACCCCCTTCTACGGGTCATAGGAGTATTTACGGACCGCCCTACTAACTTGTAGGTAGGGTATTCGAACCCAAGAGGTGTTGAGTCTCTCAGCATCACCTACGAACCTCTCCTATTGATCATAGGAACTCCTACGGACCGTAGATACCACTCTTAGGGAAGGTTGAAGAAACTCAAACATTTCTAAGTGTTGGGGTAACCTACAAATGGCCACCTGCGACTCGTAGACCCTCCTACAGACTGTAGGTGCCACTCGTGGGTATTGGGCACTCTATTCTTCTTGCTATTGCTCAGGTTTTCTTTTGGTCCTCGGACTTGGTCTAGAATAGAATAGTACGGGCCGGGTGTTACAAATATGTACCAAAAGTTAATAGTTTGCAAAAAATATAGCCAAGAAATAATAAGATGAAATATAGCCAAATTCACTATTTAGCCACGATTTATCTCTATTTAGCCATGGTAAATAACGTTTCTTTTTACTTTTTATTAGCTACGATTTGACTGTGGCTAAACAACCAACTTTTATTTTCTTTAATAACTAACAGTTAAATAGAATATATGTAATGTATCAATGTTGTGTAGATAGTGTATAAACATGTATGAATATTATATAAATAGTGTATGAACATGTATATATGATATATAAATAATTATATAGTGTATACATTTTTTTTGCAAGTAATAGTGCTTGGTGTACTCATAGATCAAACGGTGTATACGAGGTTTCAAGTATGTATACAATTCATGAATGCCATTTCATTTGTGATACATGGTGCATGCCTGTTAAAAAGGTGCAATTGCAGTTTGATTTGCCTATACCACTGATTTGTTATTTTCTAAATGTCATTTTATTGTGATATATATCTGTAAAAACAATACAGTTAAAAAGTTTGGTCATACATTTTAGATTTACATGAATACTCGATGAAAAAGGTTTCAATCTTTAGATTTAAAAATAAAAATCACGGGATCTTGAAAGTCTTAAAGAAGTGAGATATTTAGCTATTGAGCTACACATAACACAATGTAGATTGAATGAGATTAATGAAGTGCCATAGTGAATCTGTTGCTTGATACTCTCCACCTTTTTGAGACACTTTGATGTTCACTAATAAGTTATGATCATTTTAAAGGTGTAATTGGAAGGACATGAAATTCACAAGGTTAATGAAGAACATGCGAAAATGTGAAATATATCTATTAGTTAGTGTAATATACCACAATTACAATATATTATAGTTGAAAATAAAATAAACAACAATGAATAAAAAATATTTAGGTTGAGGCACAGATATCTCGCTCTCATTAAGAAGATTCAAGTCCACTGCAGTTTAATCTCCACCGATCCAGTAGTATATTTCTTGACTAGTCCCCTCTAGGATACAATAGCCCAACAAAGTTATTCAACTCAAACAACTCCAGATTAATTGAACACTCCAAAGCTCCACATAAAGAACACATTCCTTCAACATATAATTACTCTCTTTTGTAAAGTGAATATAGTTGAAGACTTAAAATATTTTCTTGTCTCAACTCTCTCTTTCACTACTACACACTACAATATTATCCACACTTCTCATCTTTCTTCCACTCTTTCTCTTGTTCATTTCTTGTACACAAATCCATCACTATTTATAGGTGAGGAATTCTTCCTTGAAATGAATTGGAAGATTATGAGTAGTAAATTGGGTAAATGAATGATCCAAATGTTACATAAGTTGCAAGAATAAAAAGGTAGAATAATTGTGAAATGAAGAGTTGGTGGTTACAAAAGTTATTAACAACTAATGACCACATTCTACAATAATTGATAAGGCACAAATGTAATGCCCACCGATGAACATAACATGATGCATAATGTCACATATGATATATTTATATTAATATTAAAATATCATACTAATAATATCTTTTGAATTTTATTTGGAATGCCTACTGATTTTCATGTGATAACTTTAACTGAAAGAGAATTCATCCGTTAAAGATTGTCCAGCCTATTGATGTTGAGTTTCTTGATCCACTTAAGTATGAGTTGCTAGAACTTGGCTCAATCAGGAATTTAGTAATGAAGTCAACTTTGGGGGAAAAGTTTATTTTCTCGAGTATTTTCAAGTGGATTATAAGAAATGATAGAATGTTTAATTGAGGTTTTACTTGAAGGATTTTTCTGGAGCTGATGATATTGCTTTGTGTCTGATAATGAACCTGTATCTTTCTAAGAGAGATTTTGAAAATAAGATTGTTAATCATGTGGAGAATTCGGATTTGAAAGAATCGAAAGATGGTTGGACTTCAATATATGTAATTGGTGAATACAGCTCAGATTGATACGCCTAGGTTATACAAGGCTGTTAATTCACTTGTTCTGCCATTGGAGAAGGTTAGGGTAGGCTTGTTGTGGAGGCAATGAAAATGACATTGCTCATGATTGACACAAATTGATCAGAGAAAACTGAGTGAAGAGAATAATTATCCATTGCATGTGGATAGAATGAGTGAAGTCATTTATGAGCTGAGCATTATGTTAATAAGCTGCGCATGCTACTATGAGAAAGTCATTGATGGACATTTGTGAGTTTAGCATTATGTTAAAAATCTGCAAATGCTACTATGAGAAAGCTAAGGCTAGATGTAGGCAAGAAAGAGATTCTAAAATGAGTAAGTTCTCTCTTGAGATTGTTGCAGACATTGTAATTGACAATATCAGGCGCATTATTAATAATACACAATAATTGACTTGTTATGTTCTCTTTTGGATATTAAAGATGAGATTGTAGTTTTAGCTACAACGTTAACAACAATTTTAATCTTTGTTAATGGATGATGTAGTCTTAATAAAATTGATATCCATGTTGGGATGAGTTAATTGAAGAATGATTTTATAGTTTGCTTCATTCATTATATCAACAACTTATTTTCCCTTCATGTTATAAATGTTTACAATGGATTTGAACAGATAATGACAAGCCCATCTCAAGTTAGTTTGAGCTAGTGATATAATTTACTTGTTACTTTCATACTAGTTAAGAATATCTTGCTTTGATTCAAGGTTGTTATTTTATTTAGTTCCCTCTAGCCTGCCAAATAGAAGTAAAACAAGTAAGAGGAGATGGGAATTATTTGTCCCAATTTAGGTTAGTGTACAATGAGTAATATGTGAATTAGGCGCACATCACGAGCTCTATCCTTGTTTTTGAAACAAGAAGTATGGTACTTATGCTGAGGATTAAAAAATTGAATAATGGTAAACAAGAGAACCCAATATCTATCAAATTTGGAATCATGTCGTAGACAATAAAATTCACGTTGAGAAAATAATAATCAAGATCAGAAAATATCGCAACAATCCTAGTATTTTATTTCAACTATGAGCGTTACAATCTCTATGAGTTCTCTGATTCGCCTTTTCAAATATAAATTCAAGAGATTGTGAGCTTGATCTTGAATCTTGTGAATTTGATTTTGACTTGTGAATTTGGATTCAGGGGCCTTCAAACTTGATCTTGAATCTTGATGAACTTGTTGTTGACTTGATAAACTTGATCTTGACTTATACTTGAATTCAAGAGCTTTTGAACTTGTTCTTGAATCTTGACGAACTTGATCTTCACTTATACTTCAATTCAAGGGCTTTTGATGTTGTTCTTGAATCTGGTGGTCTTGATCTTGAGTCTTTTTTGAACTTGAGCGCTTGAGTGCTTGAATTCTTTAGCTTGTAGAGAAATCTGCGGCGTTTGATCCACGAACTCTCTCTGGTTTCTTGTTAGAATTTTGGTGTGTTTTCTCAATTATGAGGACTTGTAGAATAGAGCAGTTGTTATAAGAACATGCTTTCTTTCAGCAAATCATGTTTAAGTGATATGGTAGAAGAGTAGTGATAAGAATAAATTTCATTCGGCCAATCCGATTTAAGTATATGGCATGATCCTATTGGCTTCTTCGTTTGACTTGTCATGACACGTCATTTTGACACATAGCACTAAAGTAGGCCTCTAGGATTAGATGACATTGGGCTTAGCAAAGTGAGCTTATCATTTGTAGCCCTGATCAATGGACTAACCTAATAAAATTAGACTTTAATTAAATTCGTATTTATTTGACTTAAATAATTGATCCAATTATATTAATCCGCAATATTTATTTGGTTTAATATATTTTGAATTTAATATAAGCCGAATTATTTTATAAATTTATATCTAATGCATTTTAAATGATTACAAATGTCTCCTGCTTCAAGTCTCGTCGATGTATTTTATCTTTTGAAAACTAGGCTTGAAGAATTGACTTAATATTATGATAATTATCATTATAATAGTTCAAAGAAACGTTGACTTAATATTATTATCATAATATTATAACAATATTTATGTGTAGAAATGACCATCATTAAGTACTGAATTTGAATTAAATATCACTTTGATATTCGAATTCACATGAACAACCTGGCTCTCTTTTTCCTTGATTTTGCTTCGCACCCATTCTTTCTTTCTTTCCGAACTTGGACAGGAGTCTCCAGACTCCACCACCTCCTTTATTTCCTTTTTGTTGTGACTTTGTACGTATTGATTAGGATCTTAATTCACTCCTTCTTGAACAAGGAAGGGCTAAACTGCTGCCTCTCCACCCCTATAAATAGGGATACGCTTCCCCTCTTTTCAATATCAGCTTGTGAGTTCATCTTCACACAAAATTGGGACCCAATTTACAAGCATCACTGACAAAGGTACAATTTCTTTTTTGTCTATACTTCTTTGGTGTAATTTTTTCGTAGGTCAATGGAAGGAATATTTGTATCTTGTAAAGGCTACACAATGGAGAGTTTTATCATAACACAAGAATTTAATCTTAAGGTGTGAAGGAATTTGTTTAACGTTTCCGCCTTGAGATCATAACTTTGAGGCTTTATGAAATCCTGAATACTTAATGTCACGGCCCGAACCTACACACTAGATGTAGTCGACACTCGAAAATCATTGTTGATCCTAAGCGAATCCTTGGCCTGGCTGACTAATGAGCAGAAGACTAAACATACATGTGGAAGCTTTATAAAATGAACATTTAAAATCATTTAAAGATATCTCATGCTAGTAATAGTAATAGTAATAGTAAACCGGGATAGTTGTTGGGACAAGACACATGTCTACCTAAACAAAGAACTAATTGTCTATTAGTACTGAAAGCCGTAAATAAATGGAGCCCTCTGAAGGCAAGGAGGTCTCACCAACTATACTGATAGAAGAAGATCTCGATGGAGCGCCTTTTGCTAATTCTAAACACCTGTATCTGCATCATTTAAAGATGCAGCATCGAATGAAGTCAATATATGGAATGTATTGTATGTAATATGATTGAATGAAGCAATACACTAATTGAAAGACATATGATGAATAGAACTAGAAGTAATTCAACTGAAAGTAAAGCATGTAAATGCAATGAAAACAAGTAAATCCTTACAACTGAGCTATGCAATAATATCAAATACTAAAATAATATACTTTTACTTTTTTTGGAAAGTTTCTCTAACCAACAACCATCACTATGAGCCTCGTGATGATACCACATAACGCTTAGCCCACATTGCCAGAGTCATCCAATACCTTGCCAGAGTAAAGAACAACAATAATTGAACTTATGGATCAAATTGAAAGCCCTTATCAAGGCTGGGTAAGGAGTCTTCCAAACCAACAACACTATCCTATCTACGCTGGCGACGCAGTTTATGAGATTGGAGTTATTTGAACTCGTATTCAAATTGGTGCTCAATACTTCTTCCAAAACATGGACTATTCTCAATAACTTTAAAGATGACTCACTTTAGGGAAAAACTAAAAATCTGATACTTGGAGTCTATGCTCAAAATACTTTTTTAAAACTGAACTAAACAAAACTTTAATTGACTGAAACTGCTTTCTTATACTGATAATGTTTTTCTAAAAGTAGTCATGCTCTTTTCAAAATAAGTAATTCATTTGGAACAACTCAAGTTCCGTCAGAACTTCTCTTCAATTGATAACTTGAAATACTTGAATTTTACTTAACTGAAAATCAATGCATGATAATATTTATGCAAAAACTATCAATACTTCTTTAATAAATAGGGTTCATATGACAGAATAAATATGAACTATTATTAGGGAATCAGAAATACAAAACTATAATTTCAATGATAGGAATCAAAATTTAATGATAAGGAATAAAGGCCAATTCAAAATTCATGAAACTTGGGGTAGAAATCCTAGTTTTAACTCTTACTGAATGAATTTAGATGTAGGGAATAAGGATGAACTTAGTTCATCACTATGAATAACCTTACATAGCTGATAATGAAGCTATTGAATTGAAAACTTTGGTGGGGACTTTATTTTTCTTGAGCTTGAGGAAGAACACTAGCTTTCGTTGATCTTGGACTCTTGATACTTGATCTTGAGAAAAGAAACTCTTTTATGGAGTTCTTAGAGTGGAAGAATTTGGGAAAACCTTGGATGGAAGGCTTCCCTTTTGAATTTTTGAATTTTTGACTTGAAAGCTTTAGGATTATTAATGGAGAGGAACCTTAGATGAGTTTAGAGAAAATTGTTTGAGACTAGGATATTTAGATTGATGATTATAACAGGAAAACTAGTTAGTTGTATGATATACTCCTTTAAAATACCCAAAATGACTTAGAATAGGGTAAAACAACTTTAAAAAGGACCAAAATAACCCTTGAAACATGCACATGAGGTATCTAAAATTTTTTGCTGCAGGCCCCTCACGGATGGCTCCACAGTCCATGAAACACACGAAAGGCCATAATGTCGTCCATAAAATTGTGGCTACATGATAGGGCTTCACTAAAACGGGGATAAATTTTTCCTATGAATTCAGATTATTGCAAATTTGGTGGCATTGGAAAGAGAATTCATAAACCTTTAACTTTATAGGTTACAGGTCACCTAAATTTTCATATTCTGGGAGATATAATTGTTTAAAATTGACCCAAGTAAAATTTTATAACGAAACTCGATCGGTAACTAAAATTTCAACTCAACTTTGTGATAGAGGATTCTTGTGACCTTAATCATCTTCAAATCTATTTTCATACTACATAATTGACCTTAACACCTATGCGAAATTTAGAATCACCTGGTACGAATCTATACACATATGTTGAATGATTCAAGTATTAGCTTAGAAATTTTTAGGGTGTTACACTTAAGCATTAGGTGTGAAGTGATATGTTTAACATCCTCGCCTTGAGATCACAAATTTGAGGCTTTATGAGATTTCAAGTATTTGAGCATAAGGTGTGAAAGGATGTGTTTAAAATCTCCGCCTTGAGATCACAAATTTGTGGTTTTATGAGATCCAGAATACTTAAGCATAAGGTATGAAGGGATGTGTTTAATATCCCCGTCTTGAGATCAAAAATTAGGCTTTATGAGATCCTAATTATTTCAGCATGAGGTGTGAAGGGATGTGTTTATTGTCCCTACTTTGAGATCACAAATTTGAGACTTAATGAGATCCTGAATATTTGAGCATAAAGTGTAAAGGGATATTTTTAACGTCTCCGCCTTGAGATCACAAATTTGAAACTTTATGAGATCCCGAATACTTTGACATAAAGTGTGAAAGGAAAAATTTTGTCCACCTTAAGGCATAAAAATTTAAAAATCCTTTTAAGGATAAATTCGTGTAAAGACAAGCTTCGGGTGCAAGGAATAATTTTATCCACCTTAAGGCATCAAAATTTAAAGATTCTTTTAAGGATGAATCCATGAAAAGGCCAACTTAAGGTTCAAAGGATAATTTTGTCCACTTAAGTCATGAAATCTAGAGATAATAGTCTTATGGCACAAAGGGATGGATACTCGTCCCCACCCTACGAAAGGTAATTTGAAGGTATTCTTACAGCACAAAAAGATGGATATTTATCCTTGCCCCGAGAAAGGTAAATTTAGAGGTCAAGGCTTGAAGACTTTAACTTTCAGACTCAACGACTATAAAGAGGTTTACTTGCAGACATGGTAGATCTGAAACTTCAACTTTAAGACTACGAAAATTTGAAACTTTCAACTCACAATTTGGAGGATTTAAAGACTTCAATTTAAAAACTTGGCTGATTCAAGACCCTAACTTGCAGACAAGGAGAATTTGATGAATTCAACTTGCATACTTGGAGGATTTGAAGACTTCAACTTGCAAACTTAAACTTCAACTTGCAAACTTGAAGAATTTGAATACTTCAACCTACATAGTTGGAGTATTTGAAGACTTCAACTTGCATCCTCGGAGGATTTGAAGACTTCAACTTTCATTGATGGAAGAATTTAAAGACTTCAACTTGCATAATTGAAGAATTTAAAGACTTCAACTTGCATGTTTGAAGGATTTGAAGACTTCAACTTGCATACTTGGAGGATTTGAAGACTTTAACTTGCATACTTGAAGAATTTGAAGACTTCAACTTCTAAACTTGAAGAATTTGAAGACTTTAACTTGCATACTTTGAGGATTTGAAGACTTCGATTTGTATACTTGAAGAATTTGAAGACTTCAATTTGCATACTTTCCCGAATTTAAAGACTTCAAGCATACTATTAAAGAAACTCATATTTTATATGGGTTTTCCCCCAATGAGCCATCAATACTTGGTGGAAGTTTGAAGTTTGATGAAAAAAAGTACTTGTAGCTTTAACTTTCATGTGAAAAATCAAGTAGGAACATGTGTTTTTTTACACTCATGCAACTAAACTTAGAATGTTACTCTAAGTGCCTATGTACCTCAGTTAAGAGAATCAAGTGACAATGTAGTTTTGGAAGAGTAATTTTTTTTGTCATAGCTTTTACGTAAGCCACCTCTTCGAGGATTTCAACCTAGCGAACATTTATTTAGGATGTTGTACATAGTTTATACTCTTACGGTCTAGGAGTGACATGTAGTTTATACTCGTACCTTAAGGAGTGTCATCTTGCTTCAAGGGTAGTACATCTTCAGGAATTTTGAATTAATAAGACCGATCCTCATGTCATCTACATTGACAAGCTTGTAAGATCCATTTGAATATGTTTCTTGTATGACATATGGTCCATCTCACTTCGAGGTGAATTTGCCTCCAGACTTATATAATGTGATAATGGTCCTTCTTACTAAAAGGAGTTGATGTCCAACTTGGAAACAACTCAAAAAAACCTTCTTATTGAAAGCACGAGACAAATGGAATTGATAACATTCAAGATTTTGTAGATCTTCTTGCCTCTTATCATTAAGTGCTTCTAATTCGGCAAGATACAGTTGGGCATTTTCTTTTTCAGTAATTCCTTCTTGAATAACAAGTCTTAAGAAAGGTACTTGATGCTCAAGTGGCAGCACTTCTTCAACTCCAAAATTGAGTGATATGAGGTTTCTTGAGTTAGTATATGATATTTTATCCTATATGCCCACAAAGCTTCTTCCGTTCTTTCATCCAGTCTTATTTAGACTTGTAAATGACTTTCTTCAGCAGGTTCCATAGAGTCTTATTAAATTCTTGAGCTAGACCATTGGCGGTAGCATGATACATAGAATATTTACGCTGCTTAAAGCCGAAGAGATCACAAATCTTGTTCATCAACTTGTTATCAAATGACTTTTCATTGTCTTTTATTATGTAGTGAAGAATGCCAAATCGATAGATGAGGTTCACTCGAATGAAGTTTGCAAAGTTATCCTTCTTTACTTCTTTAAAAGCGACAACTTTGGCCTATTTTGAAAAGAAATATGTTGCATCCAACATATGTAAGTGTCCACCAAAAGATTTTGGCAGTTTTTCCAACAACATCCAATCCCCAAACGTTGAATGGCCAAGATGCGATAGTTGGGTGTAACACCTTGGGCGCTGATGTATGAAATTTACATAAAATTAGAAATCCTTGCACCTTCAACCAGAATCTAAGCAATATTTTACCATGGTTGACTAATAATACCATATTCTCTTCATGTGGAAGTGGAACTTTGGTCGATGTAATCCACACACTCCTGAATAAGATTTGTGTAGAGTTTGGACTATTTTTTCCTCTCCCAAACATCATAAGAGTACTCCCTCAAATGATCTTCTATATAATGTGTCCTTGTAGTAAAGGAAATGAGGTACAGAGTGATCAGTCCTTCTCTTTGGATTTTCTACAAGTATCCCATAACACAAATAGTCAATAATGGGTTATCGCCAATCTTTCTTCATGACTTTAGAAATAGTGATGAGATGCACAAGATTATTTTATGTATATTCATCCACATTTGGTGGTGGTACTACCCATCTTTGAAATATAGTGACTTGTGTTTGATCAGGGAGGTTTAGAGTTAAAGTTAGAGCAGTTAGGGCATCAACTCTCTTGTTTTCCTTCCTCGGTAAGTGTTGGAGGGTTACATCTCCAAGCCATCCTATCAACATTTGATCATAACCATGATAAGGCCGTAGTTCATGCTTGTTGACCTCATAGCTTCCCAAGAGTTGATTCATCACCAACTTAGAGTCACCAAAGACTTTTAATTATAATTGTTTCATGTCGACAGCCATTTTGAGTCCAAGTATTAACACTTGGTATTTAGCGGCATTATTGGAGCAACATTGTTTCAAAGTAAAGGAGAATGGTAGAACTTCTCCTTGTGAAGTGACAAAGACCACGCCAGCACCAGCTCCGCCATGATGTATAGCTCCATTAAAGTACATCATCCAAGGAGGTTGAATATTAATAACTATCACATCTTCAGGAGTAAGCTCATCAATTAATTCCCAATAATTTGGTATCGGGTAGTCTACCAAACAGTCTGCTAATGCTAGCCCCTGCATAGCTTTTTGAGGGATGTATACAATCTCAAACTATTGAAACTAAAGGTACCACCTTACTAATCGGCCATTAAAGACTAGTTTTGATATAACAAACATGATGGAATTTGCTCTAGACAAAAGGAAAACAACACGAGATTGAAAATAATGCTTCATCTCTTGGATTAAGAAGACTAGCGCCAAGCACATCTTTTTGATTGATGAATAATTCAACTTATTTGGTGTCAGAATTCTGCTCAAGTAACAAAGAGAGTTTGTTTTGCCTTCAATATTTTCCTGAGCTAATAGGGCTCCTACATGCCTTTCTTGTGCCGTAATGTAGAGCATTAATGGCTTTCCAAGTATATGGCTGCTAGAATTGGTGGTTTCACCATATATGCTTTGATTCTTTCAAAGGCATTACTACACGTTTGGTCCCACTTGAAAGGAGCACCTTTTCTCAGGAGATGGCTAAATGATTGGCATCTTCCAACTAGATTCGAGATGAACTCCTCAAGTAGACTAGATTTCCTTGAAGAATTTTTAACTCATGAACTCGGGCATATTCAAAATTTCATCAACTTTAGCTTGATCAACTTTAATTCCTCTATTTTGCACAATGAAGCCAAGAAATTTGCCATATGTAACTCCAAAACCACATTTTGATAGATTCGTCCTCAGTTGATATCTTCGGAGCAACTCAAATACCATTTGTAAATCTTTCAAATAGTTGCTCCACTTTCTGACTTCACCAAATATATTTTGCATAGCCCTTTAATATGTAGCACCAACATTCTTCAAATCGAAAGGCATCACTTTGTAGTAATAAATACCTTTAGTCATAGGAAACGAAGTAAGTTTTTATATTTTGGTGCCATATGGATTTAGTTGTAGTCGATTAACCATCCATTAAAGATGTTGCCTCGTAACCAATGGTTGCATCAATCATCAGCTCTAGAATGGAGAGCTAAAATTTATCCTTAGGGCATAAGTTGTTGAGATCTCTAAACTCAACACAAAATATAAATTAGCGATTCTTCTTCCTCATAAAAATAATACTTGAAATCCATGTAGGGTATTTGACTTCACAAATAAAGCTTGTTTCCATTGTTAACTTCATTCTCGATCAATTGAATCAAGTATGACCTAAAATATATTTGGGCTTGCTTAGTAGGATGAGGATCATTCATGATTGCCAATTGATAGACAACTACTTTAGGATTCAAGCCAGATATTTCTTTATAACTCCAAGTGAAGACATCCCTATATTCTCTAAGTATATCTATATAAGTGATTTTTTCATCAATTTCTAGGAAGGCACTCATGTAATTCGTCCTTAGGTCTTCATTAGTTCCAAGGTTAACTTCCTTTAAGGGGTCTATTATGTTCTTCATCCCTTCTTCAAGTTCTAGCAGAGCATCTCTAGCATCTTCCTTTTCTTGTGGATCATTGTCATTGATAGATATATAATGGCATCAGGCAATATCTCCCAACTCTCTATCAATCTTCATTTGAGATGAGATATCATGCTCACTCTGGGTCATAACATGATATGAGGATCCTACACTTTCTTCATTTTCACTCTAGGTTGTAACACAATATGAGGATCCTACACTTTCTTCATATTCCTCATGTTTCTTAGTGTAAACAATTGTTATAACCCATATTTTGCACATTTGGACATTTTGGGATAATTGTAACAAGTTACGGATAATGCTATGTTTTAATCTTGTTTGATACATAAGTTGGTTATGAAAAATTTGGATGTGGAAATATTATAAAAGGCCAAGGGCAAAATTGGAATTTCAAAAAAAAACTTAGTTTCATGAAAACATATGGACTAAGTGATTGGGCTTGGAAGAATAAAAAAAAAGAGGCCCAAAAAAAAGACCCAAGCCCAAGTCATTCATCCATGTGATGAATGAATAAAAAGGGGGCACTTAGTCATAAACCTCTAGAACCTTCAAGAGAAATTGAGAAAGGAGAAGAAAAAAGGAAAACAAAAGAGGAGTTGGAGGCCAAGTAATGAGTTGTAGGACTCGACTTACTTATGTAAGCTACCACCTTGGAAATCTGACATACTTAAGCTACTTAAGTGCGTACCAAGCTTATGTAGCAAGAATTATATAGATTCATAAAAGAAGACGAGATTACGAACCCACGAGGAGAAGGAGAGAGTACCACATGGCAGCCCATGAGAGAGTTTCATGTGGAAGACCATGAGAGAGTTCCATGTGGCAGTAGCTGCAGCAAGGGGGTGGGCCCCACATGCCATATGGCAGCCCCAAAGTGGAAGAGATGGTGCATTGGCCCTATGAGGGCTTGACACGTGTCACCAATGAGGGGCTATATATATATGTTTTATGACTTATTTCCGTCATCCTTATCCCATAAGTCATCTTCTTCAAGAGAGTTCTAGAAAAGAGGAGAAGAAAAAGAAACCTTAAGCTAGAGAGAGAGCGCTATGGTTTTGGGGAGAAAAAGGTAAGTTCTCCGATTCTGTTCCATGAATTAATTATCTAGGGTATACCACAAGGGTATGATGGTGTTATTAATGTAAATTTATGGTTTGGAACATCCCCAAAACATTAACAAACATCCCCGAAGTTTCAGCTGCGCTAAATGAAATTTCGAGGCGAGTTCCGGCATATTTTGGCGAGTTTTGGGTTAAAGTTTTCTCTTTCAAACTGGATTTTATGAGGTTGGTATGAAGTATATTACATTTATTAAATAAGGTTGGAAGTGGAAAAAGTTTATAAGGATGCTTGACGTTGGAAACAAACTAAATTGAAGTGGTTATAGCTAAATCAAAGTTGAGTAATGGGTTGTCATTGGGGTGCTGCGGGTGCAGCTGGTTGGGTTGAGTGTTGCAGGGCTTCAAAGTGTTTTAAAAATAGTTTGGGTTCTTATGGTTGCAGCCACACGACCCTCCGTTTGGTATGGTTAAAGATTTTGCCAAACAAAGATTAAAAACTCTATTTTTGTATCGTAGTTTGGAGCTAGTTGTTTGGAGCTTGTATTGTGTAAGGTTGAAGTGATTTACTTGTACATATTCTTCTAGTTGTTGTTGTTGTTATGGTTTTTGACATTATGGCCGAGTTGAAATCTTGGGGATGTTGAAGTTATAGGGGAGATGTTGTCCGATTTTTGGTAGATTCGGAACTAGTAACAAACTAGTCGAGGGTAATGGATAAGGAAATAACTCCTATGAGTACTTGGGTGTAGAGTTGGAAATTGGAAAGTGAAAGGTAATTAGACTTAGTACTACTTTCATGTAAATAGGTTCAAAAGACGACGAGGCGAATGTGGTTAAGAGTAGTCCCTAAGAGGTATGTTAAGCTACCTTCTTTCTCTTAGAATGTTTTGGTATAAGTATGTGAAACCCTTCTTCACTCTTGATATGTCTTTGACATAAGTTATTATGTTATGATGAAATGTTTATGGTACCGAGCCCCTTGATGGACCAAATATGATATATGTACTATTTAAGGATCGGGTCGAACATTCCTCGGCATATGTTACTATTTAAGGATCGGGCCATACATTCCACGGCACATATGTATATGACAACTACATAAGGGAAAGTAGAGAGTATGTAAAGCCTATCCCTTCTTTTTTTTGGCATGATCTTTATGAAATGAATAGACGAAGTATATGTGATCCCAAGAAAGTCCCCATTCTCAAAGCCACTAAGATGGCCATTTTCTTGACTTCCAAAAGATATTTTATTACACCTTGATACGAGCAGATGATTTCAAAAGTGCTACTTTTATGCAAACCATAAGGACACTCTAAAGGTACTTGTTGTGGCTATTGTCCTAATTTTTGAATGATAGTTTATTTTGATTATTTCAACAAGTCTCCAATGATGGTTTAAATTGTATATGGTTACTCACTACTCTACTCGTGTCTACCGTAACCCTTCTACCACCGAGTCCCGGGCTGGGTATGTAATTATGCGTAGTTTACTACATTATCCACCGATTTCCTCACTAAAGGGCTGGGTACGCTATATGAGGAAATGATAATGCAATGACATGAATGACTCATCGAGTCCCTCACTAGAGGCCGGGTAGATATGTATATATATATGATGATATGATTATTCACTGAGTTCCATAAAGGTCCGAGTACAATATATGATGACATGATTATTCACCGAGTCCAATAAAGGGTCGGGTATGACTGAGTCCCATAAAGGGTCAGGTACAATATATGATGGTATGATTATTATGATAGTATGATTATTTACCGAGTCCCACAACTGGCTGGGTATGAAATACGACTCTGAGATGCATGACTTCATTTTATAATACGCAGGTACAGTGTTTTATGAGTTGTTATATTATTCCCTGCATTCCTATATCAACTATACTCCCTTTACGGTATTCTATGCTCTACATACTCAGTACATATATCATACTGACCCCTCTTTTCTCAGGGGGGCTGCGTTCATGCCTGTAGGTATAGATGCATATTTTGGGGATCCGTCAGCGTAAGAGTTCCACTCAGCAGTTCAGAATCGCTCCATAGTGCTGGAGCCTAGTTTTGGTATTAACCCTCGATGTATATATTTATTTTTTCACGGGTACACTGGGGGCCCTATCCCACCTTATGTTACTGTTCTTATTCTTAGAGGTCTGTGGACATGTATATGGGTTGTATATGTGTTGTATATGTATGTATGTATAGTGGTGCCTATGATAAGCCTCGTCGGCTTATATGTTATCCTGCCTGTTGCTGTGCTATAACTTAAACAAGGGACAAATTTACTTACTAATAGCAGGGATATATGCGAGTGCCTAGTTTGGGCACCTTTCACGGCCTACGGAGTTGACAACAATATTATGAGTCTAACCTTCAGTACCTCTTTACACGAAACCATAAATTCCACTCCCATCGCCTTATTTTAAAAGGAATCAAACTTTTGAAATCCTTCTGGATCATCGGTGAAGCAATCGTTGTCACTCATTGATAACTTTTCTGATGCTTGTTATCCTTCTTATTCAATGAGCCTAACCTTTCGAATAGAGAAGTTCTTGCAGTCGATTTTCCAAGTTGACCAAAGATAGAAGGCCTTTTATCAGAAGTAACATACTCATCTTCTATGGTGATATAGTTGTTACTCGCCCTTCTTATGGAGATGCGGCTGGTGGCGATCAGTTATGACCTAAGACATCGTGTGCTTGCTTTGTTCTATCTTCTGATGGGATTTTCCCTAACTTTGATGGCTCATTAGAGTTGTATCCAGCCTTTACAAATAACTTGTAAGAATTTGGATAAAATCCTTTTCTTGTGTGTTTTGTATGGAATGCCATATCTAGCAATGGATTTTGAGCAATCAACTTTCTCGGTAGCTTTGAAGACATGTTTATTGCATCAATCTATTTGATAGAAAGAGTTAATCCTCTTAGTATATTTCCTTGGATGTCAGATAATTGACCTTGTACTTTATTTACTTTTGGAATGTAGCAGAGTATAGAAGCTAACTTCTTTTTTAAGGACATGATCATCCCTTCATTTAGAATGGAACAAGGTTTCTTAATGTCAACTTTGACTTTTCCAACAGCCACGTCAGCTCTTTTGCTTGCAAGCTTATCAGGATTGGTTAATTTGACATCATCAAGTTTTGCCTTCTTCACAACATTACTTTTCAGTTAGAATTTGCATTAAAGAAGTGTGACTCAACTTCAATGAAAATATTATCATCAACAACTATTTCCTTTCAATTTTATCTTCAAGATACTTCAAACATTGATAGTAAGAAGATGATACCATTCTATTCTCATGTACCTAAGGCCTGCAAATCAATATGTTATATAAAGTCTTTGCATCAATCCCATACATCCACATGCTTGATCGCAAGTACATATGAATTTTTAATTTGATAGAGCCTATGGACCTTTGTCCCCCCGATTAAATTAATGTATTAATAAACAACTTTCACTAAGTTCTTCACTGGTGATGCCAAGTTCCTTCAATGTGTGGATAGGTAGAATGTTAACTCCAGATCCTTCATTTATCAAGATTTTGTGTATCTTCTTCTCTAGTACATGATCCACCATATACAAAGGACAATTGTGTAGTGTTTCACCAAACACAAGATTATCATCTATAAATGTTATTTTTGAATCACATGCATGTACTTCTTGAAAAGAAGGTTCCACTGGCTTTTCAGAAGATGAAGGAGACACCATTGATGTAATTTCACCCATTGCTTCTTCTTTGTTAGTAGGAGACACCTTCGGTGAGATTTAATTCATTATTTCTTCCTTGTTAGCATTGAAACATGAAGCCTTTCTGTTGTATTGAGTAGTCTTTGTACAGATGCAACTTGGTAGAAATTCTCTTAAAGTCACAGGACTTCATGGTTTCTGGTGGTGATGTACTTCTATATTTTCCCTTTTTGGATGCTTGACTAATTTCTACTTCTTCAGTCTGCTCACTATCCTCCTTCTAATTGGTTGCTCAGATGATTTTCTTCGTAAGCTAGTCTTATTGCATCTCCGCCTAGTCATAAGAATTCAACCTTCATCACTATCTCCATTAACTTGGGATTAGTCTTGATCCAACGGCTCTTGTTCATACTCTTCATAGATACATATTTGGACTAGATCAAGGAAGCCAAATATTATAGATATTTGGTTAGAACTTGGTTTCTTATCATCAAAGACAATTTTGTTTGGTTAGTCAATTACATAGCTCTATTCTTGAAGATAAAATACTTCTCAAGAGGGTGACCCACAAGTATAGGATACTTGCAATAGTTTCGGTCAATAGTTTTTCTAGCTTCATGAGGTCACTTCATCTCTTGAAACTCAATGAGCTTTAGCTCAAGCAATTCATCAAAATTTTTGGAAATGTCTGAATCTACGAAGGGGTATTCCCTTTCTTGCATCTCCCGTAAGGTCAACTTTTGGTTTGAACGCTTTTGAAAAGTCGTCTTCACCCTTTGCTTCTTTCTTTCCTTCATAATAAACTTTATAAGTGACATATTGATATTTATGGATTTTTTGTTGTCATTCCTAGCCAAAACCTTTCTCCCTCTCTTGGGTTCTTGCTTGTTTTTTCCTTTGCGAGGATCATAGACAAACATCACATTATTTCTAGCATAAGATATGCTCAACTCCATATCATGAGTGCAAGTAGCTATATCTTCGAAGGACTTTCGCTTTATTCTTTGTAAGATGTAGAGAAGCTCTCAGTATATTTCTTGGATACATATTTCTATTGTAGAGGCTTTACTAAGTCTATCGTTGCAATTTAGGCTCATATTTCCCATCAATTTTTGAATTCTATAATTGGTTCATCCTTACTTTGGCAAGTATTCATGAGTTCTACCATGCTCACTATGTGCCTTGTGATATATAAATGATTAAGAAACACGTGCTTTATTTTCTCCCAACTCTCAATATAATTAGGCTCAAGACCTATGTACCAGTCAAAGGCTTTTCCTTTTAGAGAGCAGACGAATGACTTGAAAAGATAGTCTCCATAGGTCCCAATATTATTTCCATCGTATTTACATGAGGTTCCTCTTTAAGAAAGTCCCCAAGAGGGCCTAGTTGATCCATGATTTATTTTTCATCTTTCATTTATTACATGTCTCCACAAAGTGTGCAACATGTTGCTTTAGATTTTCTTTTCTCTCAAACTATTGAAATTTAGGAGGTTGATAACCAATATGCATTTTGAAAGCTATCAATCCTTGTAGTGTTTGGCTTGACATACATATGAGAAGACTTGGTAGAGACTTTATACTTATCTTTGATTATCCCTTCGATGAACTCCTTCTATCGATCGAGTGGAATTATTCCTTCAGAAGAAATTGGCATCTTGTTGACAAGTGGTGCTTTCTTCATACGATTTTCAATCTCTTGAACTTCTATATCCTTTCCAGACACATGGCTAGATTCTTCATCTATTAAGCCATCCATCCTATCCATTAACTTATCGATCTGAGACTTTTAATTTTGCATATGTTTAGTTAACCATGTTTTACAAGTTTGCAAGTTGTTCCTCCATGGATGAAGCATAAATTACCATTGTATGCATGAACATTAGGGATATAAGAGAGTAGCATGGAGTGTCACACAAGTTGAACTTCGATGGCTCACATTACACAATGCATGTAGAGAGGAATCACTGGTTAAATCATCGTTCTTCTTTGTGGGAGAGTTTTTGAAACCAAAATGCTCAAGTAGAGCTAAGGTCTTCTTGATGTTTTTAGCAATACTGCTTTCTTTGTCTGAATAATTTGTAGAGGACCTTGCTCCTTTGGGATTGAAGACCCAAAATTGGGAGTTTGATGTGGACGACACTTAAAGTGTTTGTTGTCCCAATATATTGTCCTTGGTCCTTGTAACAACTCTGAAACTTTTAAAGATAACACAAGCATCCATTCTACTTCAGTAAAGAACTTGGAGTTAGTCCCCTTAGAGACAATTGATTGAGAGTTGATATTCTTGGAAGACATTTCAATATCCTTTGATGCTTGAAAATTTGAGATGAGAGGTAGAGATTGTACTGCTGGATGTGTCAGAATTTATAGATAATAAAATTCATGTCGAAAAAATAATAATCAAGATTAGAAAATATCACAATTATTGCAGTATTTTATTTCAAATATAAGTATTGCAATCTCGATGAATTCTCTGATTCACTCTGTCAAATATAAATTCAAGAGCTTGTGAGCTTGATGTTGAATCTTGTGGATATGATCTTGACTTGTGAATTTGGATTCAAGGGCCTTCGAGCTTGATCTTGAAACTTGATGAAATTGTTGTTGAATTGATAAACTTAATCTTTACTTATACTTAAATTTAAAGGCTTTCAATCTCATTCTTGAATCTTGACGGACTTGATCTTGACTTGTACTTTAATTTAAGGGCTTTTGAGCTTGTTCTTGAATCTTGTGGTCTTGATCTTGAGCCATTTCTTGAACTTGAGTGCTTGAATTCATGAACTTGTAGCTTGTAGAGAAATATGCGGTGGTTGATCCACAAGCTCGCTCTGGCTTCTTGTTAGAATTCATGTGTATTTTCTGAATTATGAGGACCCCTATTTATAATTCTAGAATAGAGGAGTTGTGAAAAGAACATTCTTTCTTTCGACAAATCATATTTAAGTGACATGGCAGAGGAGTTGTAAGATGAATAGATTGCCTCCGGCCAATCAGATTTAAGTGAAATAGCATGACCCTATTGGTTCCTCTTTGACTTGGCATGCCACATTATTTTGACACGTGGCACCAAAGTGGGCCTCTAGGATGAGACGATATTGGACTTAACAAAGTGGGTTCATCATTTGTAGCCCAAATTTATGGCCTAGTCCAATAAAATTGAATTTTAATTAAATCTATATTTATTGAACTTAAATAATTAATCTAATTATATTAATCCATAATATTTATTTAGAATAATATATTATGAATTTAATATAAGACAAATCATCTTATAAATTTACACCTAATAAATTTTAAATGATTATACATGTACCATAATTTACTTGGGGAACTTGTATCTTTTACAATTTTCACAATATTATTTCAAAGAAGGACGAAAGATTTATGATATTCAGCCTAATATGTATATATTTTGTCATTATTTATCTCATATTATAATATTTTTTTAATAATTATATGAGTATTGTAAGACCCTAGAAATCAGAAAGCTGAAACCAATGAGAAATGTTTTAAAATGTGGACTGACTTCAAGTTGATGAATCACTCTATGACTTGTAGCACTTCCTACGACGCACAGGGATGAGTCGTAGAGGGAAAGGGAACCCTTACGCTTGTTTAGGACCAAATTTTAGGGAGGCCCTACGACTAAACAGGCGAGTCGTAGGCCTAAGGAGGAGTCATAGCATTGTCTCGTAATGACACTTCAAAGTCTCAGAATTTGCAGGTTTTCAGACCTGCAGGATGATAAGGGTCTATGACCATAATCCTTTTGACGAGTTGTGAAGACGACTTGTAGACGCGACTTCAGAGATCCAACTTTCTGGGCTTTTCTAAGACTTATAGGACTAGTCATTTCTATCACTTGTTAGCACTTCTACGACTCGTAGAGTCAAATAGTAGGATAAAAATTAAGAATTTAATGAAGGATTTTTCTGTCTTTTTTCAAGTTCAGTTCAATGAACCTAGAAACTTTTATAACCAAATTCAAAGTCTATATTTATACAATTCTTCAAATTCTCCTCCTATTCTATTCATTCTTCAAAATTTCTCTAAGGTAAAACTTTAAAATCTCTCTCAAGCGTCTTCCACAAATTTTATCTAGGATTTCCAGTTCATCAAGGTTCCTCTTCAATTTCTGAGATAACTTCATCTAGGTATGTGGAGATTGATCCATGGGTTCCTTTCACTCATGGAGACTTAAGGTTTTTCTTAACAATCTCTTGAAATTCCATTACTTGTAAATCCTAGTTTTGATGAATTGCATTGGATTGTTTCAATTATATTTTTTTAATCATTATTAATGATCATTATAAGAATGATTCTATATTTATTGCATGATTTTAAGTTGAATTAGGAATTCTTTTGCATGAAGCTATTTTCAATGATGATTTACATGAATTATGATTATGAATTTCAATGATTTCCAAGTATTCTCGTGGTTTTCACTCAAATTGACTATGTATACGAGTTTTACTCTAAATTTAAGTATGAATTATGATCATAGATTACAATTATGTTCAAAATAGGAATTTCATGCAAGTTATGAAGAAAGGTGACTTAGGATCCTTAATTGGTGATCTAGGATCTTAATGTCATGAATTATGTAAGTATAATTTGTAATATTGAAAGGCTTTTACTCACATTGCAATTCTGATATCTAAATAGGCTACTCTATGAATGTTAAACTTATGCACAAGTTTCATGATATATGTTAAAGTATGATTACAATGTTATGTATTTCATGGAATTTGACTTAGCACCGAATGAGGCTTGAGATGGGGATCGACATATAGGGTCCTTATATAAAGTATCTAGTCTCATAACTACGTGCCACCATAGGTTTTCCAATATGGCTTAGCTAATGGATCCACATATAGCACATGCTCATGACTCCCGCCTAGATGGGTATAGTCTACCTTGATAAGTAGATTCCCCTTTCTTCCATTGTATGGGGAGACATCAGGATTCCATGTTATAGCTCGCATGGTCTTATTGTCGGTTATAGTTCTATCTTACATGTGTATACTCTCTTTATGTTCTTTTACGATTTCAATTATGTCTCCTAAATGCTTTGATCATTATGGTTTTCTCATGGTTTTACTTGACCTTTTTATCATGTATGTTAATTGATCATTACATCCTATGATTTCTATTGCATGACATGCCCACATACTTAGTGCGTTCAAATGTACTAACACATATTTTTGCCTACATTATCTCATAATGTAGGGGTTAAGGATCGCATTCCTTCCACACGTGGCTAGTAGAGTTCCCATCTTATGATGTTTTTGGTGAGTCCTTATCTATCGAGAGTGCGTTATGAGTTATTTTATTTTAAAGACTTTTGTTAAATTCTTGTTGAGGGTGAGCTAGAAATATTTCTTAGCCCCCATCCGTCTTAAGTAGTAAAGGCATTGTTGGACAAAATAATGTAGAGTTTATATAGTCGAGTTTGAACTCTCTTTTATGCTTCATATTTTAGACTCCTTTTTATGTTATTTCCACTTTACTTTACCTTATGTATGCTTACGATATGTCAAGAGTCTTAGTTGGAGTCCTTCAGAGTTTTGATCACTTTGTTAAGACTAGGGCCTAGGCCAGGTCTTGACAAACTTGATATCAAAGCACAAGGTTTAAGATGTCCTAGAGAGTCTAACATACCACATCAAGTAGAGTCTTATTCATGGATATGACGTATGCCACATATATGAATATAAGGCTATAAGAAATTTTAGGAAATCCTCACTTCTTTCATGATCTATGTCGTGCGATAAAGTACAATCTAAGACTTTTTTTCCTAATGATTTTCCATTGAGATTTTCAGAAATGCCTCCAAGAAGAGCACATATGTAAAGAGGGATCAAATCTAATGAGGACCAAGCTCCTCCGGTCCCTCAAGACAATGGTCCCCTACCCGACCAAGTGACTAGTGGAGTTCTGAACAACTATTACCATGTTATCCCAAGAAGTGGCCAACCAAGGAGATGGTTTTCCTCCTAATGTTCCCACTCCGTCCTCTAGAGTGAGGGAATTTACAAGGATGAACCCTCCTAAGTTTCATGGTTTGAAAGTTGATGAGGATCTCCAAGAGTTCATTGATGAGGTTTATAAGACAGTGAGCATTATAGGGGTGAAGTTAGAGAGAGTGGATGAAGTTCCTATTGATTGGGAAGCCTTCAAACTTGTCATGACCCGACCTAGAGCCTAGTCGTAACACGGTGATTGAAACCCCGAAGGGCTCCAACCAAGCCTGGTGTACATATCATAAGCATACATAAGGTAAACCAAAAGCTGAAACATCATAAGAGAGTTTAAACTATGAATAGAAATTTAAGAACGTCACATGACAACATAAACTTGAAACATTTGTCCAACTAGATGCCTCTACTCATGAATATGGGCGGAGGCTAAGACATGTCCCTAGCTCACCCTCAATATGAAATATAGAAAAAGTCTTTAAAAATAATAACTAACTAGATAACTAGTCTCCGATAAATGAGGACTCACCATAAACGCTACTGGATAGGAAAGTTTAACTAACCACGTAGATGAGTATGATCTTCAACCTCAAGCCCTTCATTATGAGACAATATAGGAAAAAACTATGCATTAGTACATTGGAATGTACTAAGTATTAGGGCGTGACATAAAACATAAATAATGGAATGCAATGGTCAAGTAAATCACATGATAAGATGAGGTAAGTAAAGTCGTGAGAAAATCATATCAAAAAAAGCATTTAAAAAGAATAATTTAAAATCATAGCATACATAAGAGATCATATATATATGGGATAGGAACCATAACCGATAATAAGACCATGCGAGCTATTCCATGGAATCTCGTTGTCTCCCCATACAATGAATAAAAAGGAAAATCTATTTACCAAGGTAGACTCTACCCTGCTAGGCGGGTCATACATACGCTATATGTGGATCCAATAGTTAGGTCATGAAGGAAACCTACGGTGGCACATAGTTTATGGGACATAAGGCTTCTACTAAGGCTTTTGTTAGGGCCCCCACCTCAAGTCCACTCGGTGCTAAGTCAAATCCCACGGAATATATGCATAGCATAAAAATCATAATTACATATATTATAGTCATGATCATAGGTTTGAAATCATAGAGTAGCTCATTTTCATAACATACTTGTAATGTGAGAATTGTCATTTTATCATTATAATCATATTTGCATAATTCATATTGTTAGGCCTTAGGCACCACATAGGGCCCTAAGTCACCTTTTAGGCCTTAGGTCACCACATAAGGCCCTAAGTCACTTTACTTCAAAACTTGCATGAAATTCATACCTTGAACTTAGAGTAGAACTCAATTGCATAATCAATTGACATTGAAAATCATATAATTGACTTAAAAACATGCATGATCATAAATTTTATATCAACCCATACCTAATTCATATAGATAATATCTGTTGGAAGTATAATTCAAAATGGTTGTAATTTACATCATGAATCCTAGAGATCAAAATATGAGAATTCATGAGAAAACTCTTCAATTTAATGCAATAACCATCAATTTATATCAAAATAGACTCATGATCATATTTTGAATCATAATTCATGCAATAGGAATAGAGATCATAAAACTCATAAAATACCATACTTTAATTTGATAGAAAACCTTGAGAAATTGATTAGGCTTCATGGATGAAAGAATCCATGAATCAATACCCACATACCTTAAGTGAGAAAACCAAATAATTTAGAAGAACATGAGAGTTTTGATGGAGAGCTTGAGTGAATTTACTTGAAGTCTTCAATGGAGCCCTTGAGAGTCTTTTGTAAAGAGAGAAATATTTGAGTAGGTGAATTGTAGAAGAATGAATAGAATTAGAGGTTTGGGTCAATTTATAGAGCTGAATTAGGTCCTAAAAACGTCTAGGTTCATTAACTAACAATTATGAAAAAGTCTAAAGTGTCCTTGCTAAAAACTAAATTCAGCCAGAAAACCATTGCCAGGTTCGCGACGCGGACTTGACGTGCACTTTACTGTTTTATGCAGTTTCTTTGAAAAATCTATCTTTTGATATACGGGTCCTAAAAATCCACCGAGACTATTTTCCTATAGATTTTGACCCCCTGATCAATAATCTAAACTTGAATTTTCCAAAAAGATTAAGGATAATGCATTATATGAGTGGCCTATTCCCAAGGCATTCTTAAGGCACTTTTGAGCTCTTTGAAGGATATTGCAAAACTTGCTTTCCTTGATTGCTTCTTCCCTCTAAGATAAGAGAGGCAAAGGTGTTGTATTTCATCAATCTTAGACAAGGCAACATGGGTATGAGGGACTATGCCCTCAAGTTTACCAAGTTATTCAAGTATGCTCCTTTATTGGTTCTCGATCCTCATGCCTGAATGAGCCAATTCATATCGGAGGTTTCTAACTTGATTGAAAAGGAATGCCATACTATTGTGCTTGTCAAGAAAATGGATATATCTTGATTCATGACTTTTGCCGAACAAATTAAAGGAGAAAAGCTCAAGCAGATGAGGATAAGAGACTGTAAAAGGGCTCGGTATGAAGGTGGCTTCTCAAATGCTAGGACCAGTGGTAGTAGTGGCCGTTTTAACAAGGTTAAGGTTCAAGAAAGAAGTTTATTAAGGATATAGTGCTATACCCTAAGGTTCAAGATGGTGGGGTGAGTGCTAGTAGTCCCACTTTTTCCAAGTGTGCTAAGTGTGAAAAGAATCCTGGAGAAAGATGCTTGATGGAATGGGTGCTTGTTATGGATATGGAAATATGGGCCATAAGAAATCTGAGTACCCTAGTATTGCTAACAAAGGAAGGGAAGGTTGTTCTCAAGGCCAAGTTGCTCAAGGTGTCCAAGTGCAACAAGGTACCCAAGCTCAACCAAAGGGTGGATAACGCAATAACCATTTCTATGCTCTTCATGCAAGGAAAGATGTTAAGGAGTCTCCCAATATGGTCATGGGTATGTTACAGGTCTTTAACTTTGATATTTATGCATTGCTTGATTCGGGTGCTAACTTGTTTTTTATTACTCCATACCTTGCTATGAGATTTGATGTGTGCCCTGAAATCGTGTTAGAATCCTTTTCGGTTTATACTCTCATTGGTGATTTAGTGTTAGCCAAGAGAGTTTATAGAAATTATCTCATATCGATGGTGCATAAAGTTATTCCTTGTGATCTTGTTGAACTAGACATGATCGATTTTTACATTATTCTTGGTATGGATTGGTTACATGCCTCTTATGCATCTATTGATTGTATAACCCGTAGGGTCAAGTTTCAATTTCCTAATAAGCCTATTATTGAATGAAAGGGATTCAGTAGTTAAGGGTCGATTCATCTCATGTTTTAAAGCCCAAAAAAATAATTTCCAAAGGGTGCATTTATCATATAGTGCGAGTTAGGGATGTTGATTCTAAAAATCCTGCTCTTGAGTCGGTCCCTATAGTTAATGAGTTTCATAATGTATTTTCTGATGACTTTCCCGAGGTTCATCCAAAAGGGAAATTGACTTTGGCATAAATCTCTTTTCTGATATTCAACCTATTTCTATTCCTCCTTACCGTATGGCCTCGGCGGAACTTAAGGAGTTCAAAGAGCAATTGAAGGACTTGTTGGATAAGAGTTTTATAAGGCCTAGTATTTCACCATGGGGTTCTTCCGTGCTTTTTGTTAAGAAAAAAGATGGGTCACTCTGGATGCGTATAGATTACCGGCAATTGATTAAGGTCACCATAAAGAACAAGTATCCAATTCTAAGGATAGATGATTTGTTTGACCAATTACAAGGGGGAAGTTACTTTTCAAAGATTAATCTCCATTTTGATTATCATAAACTAAGGGTAAGGGAGTGTGATATTCCCAAGATAATATTTTGAACAAGGTATGGGTATTTTGAATTTCTAGTCATATCATTTGGATTGACTAATGCCCCCGCTATCTTCATGGATTTGATGAATCATATTTTCAAGACAAACTTGGATATATTTTTGGTAGTATTTATTGATGACATCTTGATTTACTCTCGAAATAAGGAAGATCATATGGGTCACTTAAGGATTGTATTGCAAACATTGCGGGACAAGAAACTATTTGCCAAGTTTAGTAAGTGCAAATTTTGTCTAAGAGAAGTTGTATTTCTTGGTCATGTGGTATCCGTTGATGGAATTATGATTGATACAAAGAAAATGAAGGCAGTGAAGAATTGGCATAGACCATTATCTACTTCAGATATTAGAAGTTTTTTTGGCTTGGATGGATACTATAAAAAGTTTGTTGAAGGGTTTTTATCTATTGCTTTGCCTTTGACTAAGTTGACCCAAAAGAAGGTAAAATTTTAATGTTCGTATGAATGTGAGAAAGGTTTCCAAATATTGAAGGATCATCTTACGTCAACTCCTATTTTGACATTGCCTGAAGGTTCGGTGGGTTTGTGGTTTATTGTGATGCCTCATGTGTTAATTTGGGTTGTGTTTTGATGCAACATGGTAAGGTTGTGACATATGCCTCTAGCAAACTCAAGTTGTACGAATGGAACTATCCAACCCATGATCTTGTCCTTGTGGCGGTTGTGTTTGCTTTGAAAATTTGGCGTCATTACCTTTATGGGATGCATGTTGATGTGTTTACCGACCGCACAAGTTTGCAATATGTGTTTAGACAAAGATACTTAATCCTTAGGTAAAAAAGATGGCTTGAACTTCTAAAGGACTATGATATGAGTGTGTTGTACCATTCGGGTAAAGCAAATATTATAGCCGATGCTCTTAGTCAGTTGTCCATGGATAGTGTTGCTCATGTTGAGGAACGTAAGAAGGAGTTGGTTAAGGATGTTCATATATTGGCATGTTTATATGTGCGTTTGATTGATTTTATATAACAATGGAGGTGTTCTTATGCATAATGGTTCGAAGTCGTCTCTTGTGGCGAATGTTAAGGCCAAATAAGATGATTATCCGAATTTGGTTAAATTGAAGAAGTCGGTTTCCAAAAAAAGCCATTGAGGCTTTTTCCTAAGAGGGAGATGGAGTACCTCGTACCAATGTCGTTTATGTGTGCCTAATATGGATGGACTAAGGGAATTAATATTGAATGAGGCACATAGTTCTCAATATTTAATTCATCCGGGATCCACCAAGATGTATTGTGATTTGAGGGAAGTGTATTAGTGGAATGGCATGAAGAAGGACATAGCGGAGTTTGTGGCTAAGTGTCCAAATTGTCAACAAGTGAAAATTGAGCATAAAAAATTAGGAGGTTTGGCTCAAGACACTAAAATTCCTAATTGGAAGTGGGAAGATGTGAATATGGACTTTGTGATGGGTTTACCCCGTACTAGATGGCAAAATAATTCTATTTGGGCCATTGTGGACCGAATGACTAAGTTGGCATATTTTCTATCAGTTAAGGCTTCCTGTGGTGACGAAGACTATGCTAAGTTGTATATTCATAAATTGGTAAAGCTTCATAGTGTCCCCATGTCTATTATATTGGATCGAGGTACTCAATTTACTTCACACTTTTGAAAGTCATTTCAAAAAGGTCTTGGTACAAAAGTTAAGCTAAGTACCGCATTCCATCCTCAAATCAATAGACAAGTTGAAAGAACGATCCAAACTTTGGAGGATATGTTGAGGGCATGTGTGATTGATTTTAAAGGAAGTTCAGATGAGCATTTACCATTGATGAGTTTGCCTATAATAATAGTTATAATTCTAGCATCCAAATGGCTCCTTTTGAAGCCTTGTATGGAAGAAGATGTAGATCCCCGGTGGGATGGTTTGAAGTAAGTGAGATGACATTGATTGGTTCCAATTTGGTAGTACATGCAATGGATAATCTAAGGCTCATAAGAGAGATTAAATATGTCTCAAAGTCATCAAAAGTCATATTCGGACATTAGAAGAAGAGAGCTTGAGTTTGATATGGACGATTGGGTGTATTAGAAAGTTTCACCCATGAAGGGTGTAATGCATTTTGGTAAGAATGGTAAATTGAGTCCTAGGTATGTAGGACCATAAGATATTGAAAGGCATCGATAAAGTGGCATATGATTTAGATTTGCCATTAGAGTTGGCTATGGTTCATCCGGTATTTCACGTGTCGATATTGAGAAAGTTTGTGGGTGATCCAAACGCTATTGTACCATTGGAGAATTAGAATGTTGAAGAGAATTTAACTTATGAGGAGATTCTAATAGAAATCTTAGACCAGCAAGTGAAGAGATTAAGGAACAAAGAGGTTGTGTCTGTTAAAGTGTTGTGGAGAAATCAACAGGTAGAGAGTGCAACATGGGAGGCAGAAGCGGACAAGATAAAGTGTTATCCATATCTCTTTCCTTTCACTCTAGCCTAAGGTACTAAGTTGTTCATGTTTAGATCTCTTAAACTCCTACGTTTCAGTTTCTTATGTCTTTCAAATGCATGCATGTTCATGAAGTTGATTTTAAAGGTCATGATTTATGTTAAGCTCAAAATTTTCATGGTTTGTTTTTTCCATGTACTATTGCATTCTTGTTGGGTTGCTAGTCCTCTTTTTGTGTTATTTCCATGCTAGTTGAATATCATTCAAGGATGAATGTTTTTAAAGGGAGCGATATTGTAAGACCCCAAAAGTCAAAAAATTGGAACCATGGAGAAATTTCCCAAATTATAAACTAACTTCAAGTTGATGAATCACTCTACAACTCGTAGCACTTCCTATGACTCATAGGGACGAGTCGTAGAGGGAACCCGTATGCTTGTTCAGGACCAAATTTTAGGGAGGACCTATGGCTCAATAGGACGAGATGTAGGCCTAAGGACGAGTCATAACATTGACTTATAATGAAACTTCAGAGGCTCAAAATTTGGAGGTTTTCAAACCTGCAGGACGATAAGGGTCTAGACCTGTAATCCTTTTGACGAGTCTTGAAGAAGACTCATAGACGCGACTTTAGAGACCCAACTTTTAGGTCTTTTCTCAGACCTGTAGGATGAGTCATTCCTATGACTCATCAGCACTTCCACTACTCGTAGAGTCAAATCATAGGATAAAAATTTAGAATTTAATGAAGGGTATTTCCGTCTTTTCCTAAATTTAGTTCAATAAACTTCAATACCTTTACGGCCAAGTTCAAAGTCTATATTTATCCAATTCTTCAAATTCCCCTCCTATTCTATCCATTCTCCAAAATTTCTCTAAGGTAAGACTTTAAAATCTCTCTCAAGGTTCTTCCATAAATTCAAGCTAGGGTTTCAAGTTCAACGAGGTTCCTCTTTAATTTCTGAGATAATTTTATCAAGGTATGTGGGGATTGATCCATGAGTTCCTTTCACTTATGCAATCCCAAAGTTTTCCTTTAAATATCTTGAAATTATATTACTTGTAAACCCTAGTTTTGATGAATTGCGTTGAACTATTTCAATTATATTTTTTAATCATTATTAATAATCCTTATAAGCATGATTCTACTTTAATTGGATGATTTTAAGTTAAATTATAAATGGCCGTGCATGAATCTATTCTCAATGATAATTTACATGAATTATGATTATGAATTTCAATGATTTCCAAATATTCCTGTGGTTTTTACTGAAATTGACTATGTATATGAGTTTTACTCTAAATTTAAGTATGAATTATGATCATGGATTATAATTATGTTCAAGATAGGAATTTTATGCAAGTTATGAAGAAAAGTGACTTAGGATCCTTAATTGGTCACCTAGAAACTTAATGGCATGAATTATGCAAGTATAATTTGTAATATTGAAAGTCTTTTACTCACATTGCAATTCTGATATCTAAATGAGCTACTCTATGAATGTTAACCTATACACAAGTTTCATGATATATGTTAAAGTATGATTACAATGTTATGCATTTCGTGGGATTTGACTTAGCACCAAATGAGGCTTGAGATGTGGATCGATATATAGGGTCCTTATGTAAAGTATCTAGTCTCGTAATTACATGCCACCTTAGGTTTTCCAATATGGCTTAGCTAGTGGATCTATATATAGCACATGTTCATGACACCCGCCTAGCGGGGAAGAGTCTATCTTGGCAAGTAGATTCTCCTTTCTTTCATTGTATGGGGAGACATCAGGATTCTATGTTATAGCTCGCATGGTCTTATTATCGGTTATGGTTCTGTCCCACATATTTATACTCTCTTTATGTTCTATCCCACCTAGTTTCTTGTGATAAAGCAAAGTTGAACTGAAGTTTGATTCCAAAAGAATGTTATGAAGTAATGCTTATGAAGGGGAGTCTTTATGAAATGATTGATTGATGAAAGGGCTTCTTAGAAAAAGTAAGGTTTCAATGTGAAAAGACAATCCTCGCATTGAATCAAATGAAATGTTTAAGATTATGATATGACATCCCTATATGTCGTCAATGAATTTGAATATTTTTTCAAAAGGTAGGTCTGATTAGCATGGTACCCGGAATACCATCATTGATTATAGACCTAATTTTCTTATAAATCAAGGTTCATTAGTAGAATGGTAAATGGGGTATGGAAATCATGATGATATTACAAACCAAAGGTTTTAATGAGTTATTCCATCGATTGGTGTGTTAATGTTAAAGTTATATAACGCTTATGCTATATTGATGTTCAAACATTATTCCATAGGATATGACCTAGAACCGAATATAGCATGTAGATGAGGACTCGACCGAATGGGTTCTTAAGTAAAGTCTCACATTGCATTAACTATGTGCCATCATAGGAGCCCTTTTCGTCTATATTGAGAGTATGCATGCACCATGATTTTTATGAACTATGACTTAAGTGTGCTTCTAGATGAAGTATCAATATGAATTTTATGAAAAGCTTATCATGAATTTGATGCTTTAGATAAATATCCTTATGAATGTATTATGATGTCATGGTATGTTAAAGGAGCTATTCTTATGATTTTTAAGTATTTATGATGAATTTGGTATTACTAGATTCTTACCATCTTTAAAGATTATGATATATTACGTATGATAATCTATTGAGAGTTGACCTAGCACTGAGTGGCCCTTGGGATAAAGGTTCACCTATTAGTAGAGGTGAAGTTCTTTAAAATCAATCATATTATTCCGTAACTATGTGCCATCGTAGGAGAAAGGATCACCCGTTAGTAGAGCCTTGATTCCTTAGAAAGGGTCACTCATTAGTTGAGTCTTGATTCCTGAGTAGCTTAGTGGATCCACTTAGGCGATGTTACGGTTCTTACCTTAGCAAGTATGGACCCTCTCTTTTTGGTGTGCGAGGAAAATACTAAACTCTATGTTATAGCTCACATAGTCTATGTCGGTTAATGGTATCTCTCACAAAGACTTATGGATCTCACTACGACTTATGATTCTTTCACTATGTTACATTTGATTTATGATTTTTTATAAGTTTGCATTGTTCATGTATTCTGTTTTACATGATGTCTTTAAGATTTTTAACTATGTTTAGCTTGGTCATTGCATTACCATAATTTGCGACATGCATTGCATATTCTCCATACCATGTACTAACGCATATGCTTGCCTATATTATTTCATAATATAGGTTACGACACTCCTGCCCATCCTCGTGGCTAGTTTGGATCATAACCGCTATGTCATTTCTTTATGTTCAACTATTTCACTTTCTATGATTTGGGTGAGTTAGGACTTGTCCTATGCCCTCATCTAGGTAGTAGAGGCAATGTCAAACTAGTATGATGTCTTTCGTATTTCAGATATTATTCTTAGACTCTTCTCGTGTTTAGTAGCTATGATAAGATTGTTTTTAATCCTACCTTGCGTATTTAAGATTTATCTTTAAATTCATGTTATGTATGTCATGTTATGTTGGCTAACAGTCTTGGTTGGAGTCCCATAGGATTCTAATCGTAGTGTCATATCTAGGGTGTAACTTGGGTCGTGACACACGTAAACAATGCACTTAATATTTAGAGCACATCATTGCAATTGGATCCAATTGGAGATTGGAAATTTTGATTTATCTTCATAAGAATAAAAGTACATTTTATATTATAAAAAATAGGAAAATTAACAACATTGCAAGAAAACTTGAGTACCTTTTTTCTGAATATAGAAGTATCATAAGAAAAAACAAAATTACCAAAAACACATAAATAAAATAACAACATAATTGATTTTCCCATTAAAAGGATCAAACTTCAATTTTAATCTCCAAATAAGTCTTCATCTGACAAAAGAGTAATATCACTGAGGCCATTAAATAATCATTTTTCAAAGACAAATTTGCCTTAATATTATCATTATATTTCTGAAAGGTTCTACCTCAACAACATTTTTAAAATTCAAGAATGAATCTACCCTGACATTAGTAAAAGCGGAACCACCTTTATATGCCTTTCTTTTGAAGGAATTTTAAAATTTAGTAAAATATTTAGGTATCTGCGCTCTTTCAATGACATTTTATGTAACAACGACGACAACTGCCTTTTTAATAATTGCCTTAAGAACCCATACTATTGTCCCTTCTATGATGACCATCACCACGATGATTATTGTCATGACCCAAATATGGGTGTGATGGCACTCATCTCAATCTACCGAGACAAGTCAGCCTATTATCTAATAAAAAATAGATGCGAAAGAAAAAGAAATAAATCCAAATTTAACTTAACCAAAAATAAGTAAAACAAACTCAAACTCCCCCAAAATTGGTTATAATGTGTACAAGCCACTAACACAATAACGAAATATGAAAGAAAATACAGTCACAATATTTTTATCTCTAGGATAGGAATAAAAGATATTAAAAAAGTAAGAGGTGTCTTCTAGATGGATGTAACACCTACCTCAACACTCGAGATAATAGCCTCAGAAGTGGTAGTAAACCGTAGGAGATCAAGCAGGTCTGTGTTCACAACCTACACAAATGTAGAAGCAAGGGGTGAGTACCAAACAACACGGTACTCAGCAAGTGGATAACTAAAACTAAGCAAAGCTCAATAGATACAAGTACTCATGTCCTCTCAACCGAACCTCCTTAACTAAAATCTGCATAAAACCATCCAAACTCTATACTTGTACAATAATAACAGTAATACAGTCCACGAATACTCAACAATAATGTCATCAATGAATCATATCAAGTCAAGTTCAGTATATACAGAGCAATGAATCATATGTCCTCCAACACAAGCTCAGAGAAGTGGTAGTAAACCGTAGGAGATCAAGCAGGTCTGTGCTCACAACCTACACCAGTGTAGAAGCAAGGAGAGAGTACCAAACAATACGGTACTCAGTAAGTGGATAACTAAAACTAAGCAAAGCTCAATAGATACAAGTAAAATCTGTATAAAACCATCCCAACTCTACACTTGTACAATAATAACAGTAATACAGTCCACAAATACTCAGCAATAGTATCATCAATGAATCATATCAAGTCAAGTTCAGCATATACGGAGCAATAAATGGGTAAACACAAATCCACAAATATCAACAAAAAGTGATGCAATGCAATGAGATGATGCATGTCTATCCTATTGGTACACATCCGCTAAATTACAGTCCGAAACCCATGGGAGACATTTCTGTCCATGTAACCTACCACGGAGCGTGTGGCCTGTCCCCTCAATATAAATATCCTGCCATGGAGCGTGTGGCCCAACTTCTTTATTTTATAATACCTGCCATGGAGCGTGTGGCCCGACCCCTTTATTTCATAATACCTGCTACGGAGCGTGTGGTCCGACCCCTTTTGTTTCACATCGTTTTCAATCTCAACACAATATGTCAGAATCAATGCAATCAATTCATGTTCATATAATTCACGATAATGATATGACAACAATAATTTTTCCTATCTCACATCAACATAGTTATTTTATATGTCCAAAATAAACCCATAATCACAACATATCAATTCCACCAATACATGTCATTAAATTACCATTTTATACCCCTCATCTCCATTTTTTTAAGGTCAATCATACAGTCAATAATCCAGTCCAATTCTCATTACTCCCCAGTACACATAACACAGAAATACAAGCATCTACAAGCTTAAACTGAGGTTTAGAAATTCACTTGTCTCAAATAATCATGCAATTACTCTGAGACCTTAGCCTTCCCTTTTCGCTAGGTTTCCAAATTAATGTAATCTAATCAAATGAATAATCATCATGAGATTTGAAATTAACAATATTCATATTACTATATGTCTAGCCTAGACCCAAACACTTACCCAAATCTATAATTAAATCCTAAATATCAAGTCTAGGATTAGGTCTCAATTCCTCAAAATAACATAAATCTAATGATGTTTATATAATACAACACACCTAATATTTAATTATCTATCTCAATATATAAAAAATTAATTTATTATTATTTTTTTTTTAATAAAATAAAAATAACAAAAATTAAAGCCACCGGTCAAAATCAGTGGCGGCAACCATTAAGAATGGAACTCAAATTGTAAACAAGGAATTCCAAATTCTTCATCCAACCTTTCAATATTTAATGCATTGTACAACATAGAATAATTTGGTACCTGCTCGTGTCGTTCGACGCCACAAAAAAAATATTTCTGTCTATCCTCCTTTCCCATCTCTTTCCCTTTCTGAATAAAATAATTATCTACTAACAATGACAAATTCTACTAACCTATTTTAATAAATATAAGAAAAATGGTATAGGGTATTAAATAAGTTGATACTTTAGCCCACTAATTAAACTAATTCTCTAAAATTATCCCTTTACTAATTAACCGAAGTTACCGAAAGGTCTAAATTTCTAATTTAAATTTGCAGAGAGAGTATTTTATAGAAGAGAGATGACTCATTCTAAAAATGACCAAACGGGTCATTACAATTATTATATTGTCTCTTACTATTGTCACGCCAATGCACATTATTGTAGCTTCGATGGTTATTTATCTTTTTTCAACTAACCATGTGCTTCAACCGCATTTTCTTCTGCAGTTTCAATGGTACACTCTTCATAACTTTTCAATAAAAGGATATTATGTTACTTAACCCTAAAAATACATGAGATCAAATTACAATATTTTTAACTTCCTTTTTACGGTATTGTTGATGTAATATTATATTTGAGGCATAAAAAGTAGTAAAAGTCTTTTTCACCATATCCTCGTCTTTTGTATCTTCCTCACATAATTTTAATTGGAAAGTAACTTTGTATACATCAGAGTAATAATCACGTTTAGTTCTAAATTCTTGTAATCGTAAGTGAATTCACTCGTAATGAGCCTACCGTTGCCTAAAGGTTGTTGATATTTAGACAAAAATGCGTATAAACTAGCTATTTCTTACCTCACATTTAGTACTTTTATCATATTTTTAGCGTTAATTCTATGAATTTTTATAATATTATATGTAGAAGTGTATGGAGGAATTTGGAGCTTAAATAATGGAAAAATCAGAAAGAAGCAAAAAAAGGATCATAAGAGGATCAATATCATAAGCATCGCGAAAATGACCAAAATTTATTATACTTTGTGCCACCCTTGCACAAAACAATATGGTGCAAGACCACAACATTTTTTATGGAGACGGTGGTGCAAGACAAACTTGTAATTTGATTCTCAGTTGTTCCTTTGCGCCACAACCTTTCGTAGAAAGCTAATATATGGTGTACACACATTCAAGCATCATATTTTATCCATAATTTAGCTAAGTTTCTAGTATACGAATATCTATGTATTTTATGTATAATTATTGTGATGAGCTAATATATATGATTAGGTTGATTTTAAAAATAGCTTAGGACTCAAAGAGAGGCGTCCCAGACTGAATGCAATAATGTCATACTGAAGAAGGTAGTTTGTTGTGTGGGGCACACACCTTGTAGTGGCCTCTGCACCGCATATGTCAAAGAACTAGATTCAGAGATAGAACATACTTGCAATAGACGTGCGACACACTTAAAAGTAGACAAAAGTCTGCGATGTCCCTCCTAACATCTCCATTGAGTTTGGAATATCAAATTTGGTGGGATAGCTTAGTTTGTTTGCATGCACAGGGTTTTGAAAATATCTTGAGCCCCCGTGGAGGAATTTTATAAAATTCCAAATATGGGCTGGTGTAGCCCCATCTGTGCTTTGCATTAGTGCACCTAGTGCCGCATGCGCCGAGGCAAGTGACTTTGCTCTCCGCATTTGTGAGCCCGGTGTCGCGTTCATGGAGATCAAAGATTTTGGCCATCGAATTTATAGGCCCTAAGCCGCGTTTGTGGAGGTCAAGGTAGATGACCCATTGTGTTCGTGAGCTCAGCACCATATGTTCAGAGTAATGTGGACCCACTCTTCACATTTGTGGATTGGGTCCCACATTTGCGATGGTCATTTAACTGGTCTTTTAATTAAAGGCTAGTTCTGAAAATCAACTCATTCCTCCATTTTCAAAACTTGATATCTTGAGCTTGGGAACTCCAATTCAGCTGATTTGGCTCTAATTACAGGAAATTATTGAGGCTTTGTGTTGGGACCTTCAGGAAAGCATGGTGGGCTTATTTTGGAGGTAATGTTTTTGTTCTCAAGACCTCTTTTTCCCCTTTAATAGTGATTTCTTGAAGAGTTTATTATATGACCTATTTTAGCTCATTATAAGGCTTGAACTATGCCAGTTTTCAGGACATAAGTTCGAGCTAAATGGGACCAATTAACGGAGTCAATTTTGGGATTTCTGGTGCAGGTCCCCTAATGCCATTTTTACTCAATTTTAGCCCATCTTTAATTATTGCGATTTGGGTGTCAAAACATCTGTATTAATATTATGACCATTTATTTGATAGTGTAGCAGCGATCGAAGGTAGTTCAAAAGGGGAAAGCTTTGGTATAGTAGTTTTGGAGTGCTCGTGGTCAGCTTTGAGGTAAGCTATAGTGTACCGCTCTTTAGATTGAGCTTCTGTTAGTGAATTCAGGTTGATAAGCATGTTTTGGGAGGGGTTTCTAGTTTGTATCTTGTTCAGTTGATAAAACGCATGCCTTAGCCTATTTTTGGGTAGTTTTTAAGAAATTGAGAATGCCCTCCCTAGTTCCGTTGATTGTATCCAACCTAGTGTATCTTTATTGTTGTTTGGATTTATATTGGTAGATTGTTCATGGATTTATCCTAGTCATAGTCTAGTGATTGCCTTAGACTTGCGATTTGGAATTGTTAGGCTTTAGAATTCTCCGACATCGCTATGGATGGTTTAGCTCCCTGTAGAATAATATAGCAGACTTGGATATAGTAGTATGAATCCTTAGCTAGGTGACAAATCAGTTGTTATGACTGCTCATCTATAACTTCTCTTATGACTTGGCCATGGTGTGTTTCTTTTGTTAGTTTGGGCTTGGTTGGTGATTTGGATCGGGTTTTGGGTTTTCGAGATAGAGCGAGTACCTGGTGACTCTAAAGGTGCTTTGCTATGCGGTACATTTCCTCTTGAAGAAGAGCCTGTGATTGGTGACACTTAGATCTTTAAGCTACGGTTTGAGGACTTGGAGTACCTCTTTTAGCCATAATTTGATGCCCTGGCATACTTTCATTAGCCACGGTTTGAGTCCAGGCATGCTCCTATTAGCCGAGTTTGAGTCCTAACAAGGTGATTCTATTGGGTTCTTTGGGGTGCCTTCGACGCGATTCAAGTATGCGGCCAGTCGGTTCTGTTTTGGAATACTTTAATCTTAGCTAGTATTGTCTTTAGCTCTTTAGTGTACCCATCAGATTTATGGGTGTCTATTTGGGTTATTTACTTTTCAATTGTGCACGAGTGTACCTTTTGGGCTTATAAGGGCCTAGTTAGGTTGTAGATAGGTGCTTTACTTTAGTACTCCGTTCTTTCTAGAATCATGACCTATATAGTTAAACTTCTGTTATCGCTTCGTTCTTATGAGCTCTAGTTGTTGTTACTTTCTCACTTTTCATATTGTCTTACTTTCCAAGCTCAGTAAGCCTATAATGTCTACTGGGTATTTATTGTTTTTGTACTCATACTATGCTCTGTATGTGTTTTCTTGATGAAGATCCGAGTGCTAGTAGACAGCATTGATTCGGTTCAGTTACGGAGATCTTCAGAGATAGAGGGCGAGCTGATGGCATCCTAGTTCGACTTATCTCCACATGTATATAGTTTTGTCTTTTGTGTTCGAGACAAGTCTGTACTTTTTAGTTCACTTTTGGGACTTAATACTCTTTTAGGTTCTTTGTCCTATCATCCACCAGGTTGTGGGATTGGATCTTATACTTTGTTTATGTATGTATATGTTTATATTGTTCTCTTTTCCGTTGTGTTTTCATTTACTCATTATAAATTTTTGTTGGTTGTTGATTCTGCCTAATATGCTTGTTACTTGTCGTTCTGGGTATATGGATTGACTTACCTACTGGTGGGTTATGGTAGATGTCATCATGATTTAAATGTGCGGATCGTCACAAATTTTGTTGGCGTCGCCTACTTTTGTAAAGGATGAAATTTACTGTCATAAATGACATACTAACATCTAGTTGCTCAAATGTTTCCCTTGGTTACTTCAGCCACGTATTTGTTCTCCTCTTTGATAAATCTCCTAAATCGTCGAGTAAGCACTTTGTTAGTTTATCATCGACCACATAAGGACGA
Organism: Solanum dulcamara; assembly: GCF_947179165.1. Classification (NCBI taxonomy): domain Eukaryota; kingdom Viridiplantae; phylum Streptophyta; class Magnoliopsida; order Solanales; family Solanaceae; genus Solanum; species Solanum dulcamara. The sequence continues at coordinate 52,512,456 of NC_077248.1, read as the reverse complement.
CTCGATTGGTAAATTAACAAGAAACCAGCAATAACTTTTCTTTATTATATTTTCTTACGTATTGCAAATCGATCAAGTATCAACTATCATTACAAAATAAAATTGTATGACTGCAAAAGCAGTACATATTCTAGCAGATGAAAATTGAACCACTGATCCTCATGATAGAAGACTAAAAAACCAAAGCTCTCTGCATTTATTCTATGAAAAACGATGTGTTGCTTGATTCATAGTATAGGGCTAAGAAATAAGTAAAAGATGCACACACCACAGAAATCAAAAGTCTACGCCAACTGTGAAAAAAGAATTTGACTCATGTGTACATCATAAGTCACTCAATTATTGTCAATTCATTATCAAAGTTAGTCAATGTTGTTATTTCACCTACCAATCCACTTAGTGACATTATTGGGAGGTCTAGCATGTAGATGGGATTATGTGGATTTTTTAAAAATGTAATACTTCTAGCAACAAACCGGACTACCATGTAATAACTAAGGGATAGTGCATACATATCCTGAACTGTTGGCTGGCTTATGATGGTTTCCTGTCCCAATTCAACATATTTTTTTTTTTATCGAAATTTCAACGACACATCTTAACTCAATTAGGGTCTTATTATTCTTATTATTTTAAAATGAAATAAATATACCCTAAAAACTGGCGTGGCACAGATAGTATGCACACTCTCTTGAAGACAAGTTATGAGTGGAAAAATTGGACACATGTCCTTTTTTAATTGGTAACTTTATAATTAGTCAGTACAATATTAAAACGTATATATATTTAATTATTTTTATTTCTTTCTATGTAAAATATTTATTTAAATTTATTCTTCACTTTAAAATTTTTTTCTTTCATTAATTTCTTATCTTTTTACTTTTAATTATTTTTAAAAACTTATGTGGATTTTTAAAAAAAATAATTAAAATGTGTCTTTTAATTTTAACATTTTATTTTTTAAAAGTTTTATTTGATTTTTTTCACTTATTTTGATATTCATTCGAAATTAACTTATTTTAAATACGAGATATTTGGAATTAAATTTGAAATCAAATCGAAAAGAAAGACAAAGAAAATAAAAAGAGTAAATAAAATTAATAAAAAAATAAAAGTGAAAAGACAATGATTGAAGGTAAAAAAAAATTAAAAAATCTAAATACAAGGGAATTTTTTTATAAAAAAATATGTGAATTAATTTAATTTAAATACAAGATATAGAAAATAAAAATATTTTTAAAAAAATAAAAAAATATTTTTTTAAAAAATGTTAAAAATATATTTTGCCGACGTTGCAGGCGCGTGTGTACAAAAACAACCAACTTACATGGTTGAAGATTCCACGTCAACACAAAAGATGTACAAAAATGCAAAAAAATGAGTTTAGGAGATAATAGGACCCTAATTAAATTAAGGTGTATCGCTGAAATTTAAGTTATAGTTCAAGGTACTTATGCATTATCCTAATAACTAATAAATTCTTGCAAAGATTAATCAGCTGGAAGACGGGTTGGAAAGGTACAAATAGAAACATCCACATATATTGAGAACATTAAAGGGCAGTTGAGTGTACAATACATCCCGCATTAGCAGGATCCGGGGAAAGTCCGTACTCTAAGAAGTGCGATATAGAAAGTCTATGTGATTATTTTCACAACTCAAACTTGTGACCTATATATATATAGAACATTGTTCAAAAGAAATTTTTACGAATAACTGAGCACAACTATTACAATGAAATGTCTAGACGTACGTGATTGATGCATTCTTAGATGGGCTTAGACGGACCTTTGTTGAATGTACTCTTTCATGAGATTCATCAAGAATCAAGTTTGTATCCTGGTTGAATCCTCTCATAGGAATTAGTAGCTTCGGAAAGAGTGAATATTAAAAACACACGTAAATTATTCCGTTTTACGTTTAAATATCTGAACTATTAGTGGGTGGTAGAGATGAAGATGCAACAATTGTGGACAGGGACATGGACATACACTATACTCCAACTACTTTTTATTATGCCTTATATATATAAACTGTGTTTTGTTTTCTTTACACAAAACAGAAACCGCTTCATAAGCTGATCGAAAGCAAAGATAGTTCAGATAGGAGATTAGAGATTTTAAACCCTCCCAAATATGGATGTCCCTTTTTACAGACATTCCACAAGATTTAATTTAAAGAAATATAATTCAAAATTGTTTGATGGGGTTTTCACTTCTCTTCTTGATTCCACCATCAAAATTGTTTGTAGTCAAAATTATTTTTCAAATGACTTGCAGGAGTTGCTTAGTTGTTTTCTTTTGGTAGAAAGTTTTTCTTATAATTCCACGCGATGGTAAGGTCGGAAAAGGATCGGGTACATACAGACCTTTACTACCTCGTGATACATAATGTAGTAACAACTTATGTTTGATTGGTGATAATTTCAAGAAACAGCAACTGTGCCTGTCCGTACAGCTTTGTTTGTGTCAGTTTCTGTTTTTGTCTTAGAAGAAGAAAGCTTTTTCCATTTTCTCTCATTAGCTTCATCCATCTCTATTTGCTCATCCCTGCATTCTTGGCTACAGAATGGAGTGTTCCCTCTGCAATCACAATAAACTATTACATTCATATCCCAAGAAATTAACTATTATTAGCTACTTTTTTCACTTTTAATTAAATACTTGCTTTTTCTCTATTTCCTTAAGATGATATATTTAAAAATTACTTAATTTTAATTTTTTTGTTTTACCCCTCATGAAATTGTTTATTATCACAAATAATATTTATGACAGGAAAAATGGAAGATGATATTATAAGGCGGAAAATCGAATCCTAACCAGTTGGGCTACTAACATTTTCCTAAATACTATGACTTGTTTTAAATAAAAATTTCCAAAAACAATATCTTTCTAACTTGTCATCTTAAGCATACAATGAAATTTATTGACTATATAATTAGAATATGCCATTAAGGTAAATATTAGAAATTTAAAGTAAAAGGTTTTCAAAAATACTTAGAAAAAGATTATGTAAGATGAGTATTTATGTAGCTAACCTGTACATAAAGATGTCAGTGTTGTGAGCCAAGGGTCTTTGGCAAAGAAAACAAGCATCAAGAAAATGGGGTTGATACTGTTCTTCACATCCACTGTAATATGCTGCACCTGACTTCATTCTTTAATTTTTATGAAGAAAAAGAAATAGAGAGTGTGGGAGGATTGCAAGGAAGTGGTGGAGCTTCTTATATATTGATGGATTTCCCATGATATATAGTTGAGTTGATATCTTATTTCATTTATTTATTTTTAGGGCTAGTTAATAATACTCATTTTCTCTATATTTAAGCGATCGTATTTGGATGGATACAGAATTTAAGAAAAAATAATAATTGAAGTTTGCGGCCTGTAAATGATTTGTGATATGTTAAGGAGTACTCCAACACGAGCTGTCAAAGCATGCTCAATAAATTTAAAATAAATCATATATATTTATTTGTTTCATTGTACTTCAGACATAACTCATCTCATAAAGTGGCACAACTTCAGTTTATTGAGAATGTAATTTCAAATAAAATAATATGGAGATCGATAATTAGAGTAAAAGGTCTAAATGTTGTCACCTTTTAGTTGAGAGAATTTAAGGGGCTAGTCCCATCTCCTTGTAGCCTTATAATTAGTAATAATTTTAGTAATTCCATATTTGTTTTTATTCTTCAAAGTATTATAATATTTGTTATTTTATTTGCTTTCTATTTTTTTTTAAGAAAAATTGTATCTTGCTTTGAATTTCTTCTATGAAGATCTCTCAAAAATACTCTGTTTACACCGCATAGGTAGTATAAGTTTTGTGTATATTTTATCCTCTATAAATTTCAATTATGAGATTACACTAGGTATTTTATTGTAACACATCTCATTAATGATAAAATAAATTTTTAACTTTTTTTTATTAAATATAACTAAGAAAAAAGAGTTTGATAAATAGAGGAAATCAGTTTTCACAAACGATAATAGCTTATAATTACAAGTGATAATATTGTACGTTGAGCGTAATATTAAAGTTTATATCATTCATTATAGTGCAGTAGTAAAGTGACTGATCACAAATAAGAAATTTACGAGTGTCCATCATAAGTATAATTTTTTTATTTGATTGGTTGAGAGTGGAGACTACGCTATGTTTAATGTTAATTTAGACCACTAGAAAAAACTATATTAGATAAAAACCAATAATTGTGATTTAAGGGACCAAGGGCATCGGAATCCATGAATTATATTATATGGATTTTACATTTGAAATTTTAAAATACTAAACTTATTATATTTTTAAAATTAATAATTCATATTTATTATTTATTATTATAATAGAAATAATTTTTTTATATATAAATTTGCATATTAGGTGGCATTATGTAATAAAACCACTGGCTGTTTCTCCAGGTTTCAAGGGTGGAATCTAATGGCAATATACAGTACAGTGAATCTATTGCCAACTTGACTATCATAAGTAATTTTTAGGGCACAAACTTCTTTACCATTTTGCTCCCTTATGTTTCAGAGAATCTTCAATTAAGTTCTACTACAATTAAGGGCTTTTGCCCTTCTTTTTTTTTTTAGAGAGTTAAACTTTTTATTTCTAAAGGAAAAAAAAACTAACTAATCCTGCTAAAACTGTTTTCATGTCTCAAGCATCTATTAATTCGTACTCCCTCTGTTTGATGTCTATATTTTTAAAAATATTTATTTCAAATTACTTCAAAATCAAGAGAGAATTAATGCTTTTTTTATATTACTCTTATAATTATTTTTTAAAAAAAACATAAATCAATTTATAAAGTTTTTTGAAAATTTTTAATAGATTGATTAGTAAATTTATCCTTCTTATTTATAATTTCTCAACAGACGTATGAACAATTAATATGAACGGAGGGGGTAGCATTTATTTACATTGATTTAGCTAAATCAAAGAGTCCATAAATTGTGATTCAAACATATGTTACTTTGATATAGACAACTACATATGAAATACTAGTAGTTGTAACAGAAATAGTGATAAATCTTGATAGCTCAAGCACAATATTAAGAAAAGATTAGACCAATTTTCGAAAAAGCAACATTTTTGGGGGCCCACTGCCACTCTCATCCATTCCATGATAGTAAATTTTATTTTCCTCTCTCCTCCCACATCGGAGCTGCGTCGATGTGGTCCCTACATAGCATTAAACAACAATTTATTTTGGGACCCACTCATTACATGATAATGAAACTAGCCAATATCATTGGGACCTGTTAGGCTCTATTTTCGAGGTCATTGTTTCCCCTACCCTGCCCCTGCCCGTCGGTCAGCAATATTCTAGTGTTTGGGTTTAAAAATAAAAACTGGCTACACACACACGTGTATCCTCATCATTCACCAGCGATGCACCAAATAATTACTGCCAACGGGTTACGTGTCGTTTTGATGCAAAAAGTAGATCCCTTCTCGATCCATCTTCAATCCAAACATCAAATTTTATATTAAATTTAATATCAAAATTATTTTAATATAAATCAACTCAAATTTATTATATCAAAATTTTGTATTCAAAAAAATTATTTTTCTCTTTCTTTATTATTATATTATTATTTCTTATTTTATTTATATTTTTTATTTCATAAAATAAATTCTTTCTAAATCATTCATCATACATAATTCATATTTTTTTGGCCTAACCCATCGGTGGCCCCTCAAAGTTGGCACCAACTTTCACTTAGACACCTCAACTAAGCTTTGTTCATTTTAGACACCTTAAGTAAGGTTCTGATGTGTCATTTTGACACTTTTTTTTACAATCACCCAAATATCTAAAGTGTGTGTAATACACTTGACGCTGATGTGTCAAAGTGACCAATTAAATGAAGAAACGTGACAGATATATCAAAAATAATTTTAAAATAATGACTTTTGATTAGAAAAAAGTGGTCATTAACTTCATTTAATAGGTCACTTTGACACATCAGCTGCAAGTGTATTACACACACTTTAGATATTTGAGTGATTGTAAAAAAAGTATCAAAATGACACATCGAAATCTTACTTAAGGTGTCTAAAATGAACAAATCTTAGTTGAAGTATCTAAGTGAAAGTTGGTTCCAACTTTGAGGGGCCACCGATGGGTTCCACCTATTTTTTTTATAGTCGTTTAATATAAAATTACTTTATATCATAACTTTTTATATAATATAAATTACTAGTAAATATTATACATAATAATGGATAATACAAATAAAAGCAAAATCATTAATGAAATACAATAAAATAAACATCACATAATTGAAAAAATTATTTTAAATTCTACATAAATATTCAAATTTCAATATAAATTTATTTTTTTAAAAAAGTCATATATAAAAAAAATTATTAAAAAACTAACTTTTATATCTAAAGTTAATACTATAAGAATATTACATAAAAAATAATTAAATATTCAAGAGATTTAATTAAAACATACAATTTAAATAATGTTTAATTAAAATTTTATATAATGAAATAATATTAAAATATCCAATAAAGTGAATTGGTGTGATGACTAGCACTACTAAAAAACTGTCAAAAAATGATAGAACACAAAGCGACGGACTACGTCGCAAATAAAATGCGATGGATAAAACGACGCTGTCCGTCGTTTTTTTTTATTTTTAATTTTTTTTAATAGGAGCGACGGACAGTGACGCCTAGTCCGTCGCTTATTTTGGCAGATTTTTCCGCTAAAATTAAATATTATTTTTATATAAATATTTTATATATTTTATTAAAAAATAATTATTTATAAATTAAATATTAAGACGCCGTCCGTCGCTTGTTTTTTTTTAACGTAGCGACGGACTGGGTCGCTAAGTCCGTCGCTACTGGTCAAAATATTTGGTCAACATATTTAAAATAGCGACGGACGGTGTCGCTTTGTCCGTCGCTTTTTGGTCAAAATAGTGGTCAAATATTTTTAAAAAAGCGACGGACTTAGAGACTTTGTCCGTCGCTTTTTGTTAAATATGTTCAACACAGAACGAATTTTTTTCAGTTTTCTCTCTCTCTCTCTAAACTCTCTATTTCTCTCTGCCTTCTCTCTAAATTCGTCCATCCCACCGCCGTCCCACTATCGTCCCACCACCGTCTCTCAGTCCTCCGTCAGTCAACCGCCGCCGCCACCGTCTTGTGAAATTTTTGGACTATTATTCATTTTCAAGAGGTTAGGGCTTAAACCTAAAACTAAATTTTAATTTTTTTTATTTGTCATTTGTTAATTAGGTGATTACATTTAGTTTGTTGTAGTTCATTTTCTTTTATGGTTTAGCTTGTAGTTTTTTTATATTGGTTTTGTTGGATTGAAGTTATAATTAGTTGCATTCCTTAAAGTTGAAATCTTTTGCTGTGATTTTTTGAAATTTTTGATTTACTTTTATGGTTTAGCTTTCTGTTAATGATATGGGTTTTGTTGGATTGAAGATATTATTGGTTGGAATTCCTTAAAGTTGGAATCTTTAGCTTTAAGTTTTTGAGTTTTTTGATTTCCTTTTATGGTTTGGCTTGTAGTTTTGGATATGGGTTTTGCTTGATTATTGGTTGGAATTCCTCAAATTTGAAATCTTTAGCTGTGTTTTTTTGAGATTCTTGATTTACCTTGATGTTTTAGCTTGTAGTTTTTGATACGGGCTTTGCTCGATTGAAGTTATTCATGGTAGAAATCCCTCAAAATTGGAATCTTTAGTTGTGAATTTTTGGAATTCTTGATTTCCCTTTATGTTTTAGCGTCTTGTTTTTTTTATATGGGGTTTGTTGGATTGAAGGTATTTTTGACTGGAATTCTGCTAAATGGTAATCTATATCTGGGATTTGCTTGCTTGAATTATTGATTTTGAACTTATTTATAACTTGAACTTAATTATAACTTGAATTAATTCGGACTTGAACTTAATTATAACTTGAATTAATTAGAACTTGAACTTAATTATAAATTGAATTAATTATTATATGAATTAATTAATTATAACTTGAATTAATTATAACTTGAATTAAGTAGAGCTTGAACTTAATTATTACATGAATTAATTAATTATAACTTGAACTGAATTATTATATGAATTAATTAATTATAACTTGAATTAATGTCAGTTGTAGTCTCGATGAATTGTAGTCCTTATGAACTAATTACGCTTGAATATATGTAATCTTGTAGATGGATCATCGTTTGTGGATGTATAACATGCATTATGAAGTTGGTGGTGGTTTGAAACCTGAATTTATTAACGGTGTAAGAAGTTTTATCGATCATGTCATGACACCTGATGTTTTTAAGCGAAATGGATTGGTTAGATGTCCTTGTCGTGAATGTAGGTGCTTGAAATTTTTTAATCCAGATATAGTTATGATTCATTTGTATGGTAATGGATTTAAGCCTAGGTATTTTGTATGGGTTGATCATGGAGAAATAGATGGATTATTGAATAATATATTTTATAATCTGCTGTCCATGGATGAATATAATATGCTTGCACCACATGGTCAAATTAGTGTTGAACGTGATAGGGTTCTACATGATAGAGTTCAACATTATACATTTCAACATGATAGAGTTCATGAAATGGTTAATGATGCGTTCAGGGTTCAAGGTGGGATGGAACCCGAACAATATTTTGATTTAACTCCTAATGAAGAAGCAAGACATTTCTATCAACATTTAGAAGAGGCTAGTCATCCACTATGTGAAGGGAGTCTGCATTCTGCTTTGTCAGTTGCAGTCAGGTTAATGAATATTAAATTAGATTGGAGTGTTCCTCATGCGGCTATGGACTCAATGGTTGATCTTTTGGGCAAACTGGTTAATCCTGAGTTTAACATACCTAAGAACTTCTATCAGGCAAAAAGATTGGTTTCCAAGTTAGGATTGTCGTATGATAGAATTCATTATTGTGTTAATGACTGCATGTTGTTCTACAAGACTGATAGTGAATTAGAAAATTGTAAGTTTTGTGGACAAACTCGTTATAAGAGGACTCCTGCTGGAAAGATGGTCCCAATTAAGGCGATGCATTATTTACCTCTTATTCCCAGATTAAAGAGGTTGTATGCATCGATGAGGTTTGCCCCACATATGAGATGGCACCGTGAATATAGAAGGCCGCCGGGTGTCTTGTCACATCCATCTGACGGAGAAGCATGGAAACATTTTGATAACATATATCCTGATTTTGCTAGTGAACCAAGAAATGTACGATTGGGGTTGTGTGCAGATGGCTTCACACCATTCTCTAATGTTTCCTCACCTTATTCTTGTTGGCCTGTATTTCTTACCCCGTACAACCTTCCTCCTGAAATGTGCATGACAAGTCCGTACATCTTTCTAAGTTGTGTTATTCCAGGTCCTCGCAATCCTAAAAGTTTGATTGATGTCTATCTACAACCATTGATAGATGAACTTAAACAATTGTGGTTTGAAGGAGTAGTGACTTACGATATATCAACTAAGCAAAATTTTGTTATGCGTGCTGTTTTAATGTGGACTATTAATGATTTTCCTGCATACGGAATGTTGTCTGGTTGGATGACTGCTGGAAAGCTTGCTTGTCCTCATTGCATGGAACATAGTAAGGCATTCACCTTAAAGCATGGAAGAAAAAAATCATGGTTTGATTGTCATCGTCAGTTCTTGCCAATGAACCATGAGTTTAGAAAGATGAAACATACATTAAAAAAAACAGGGTTGGAAATGACCCTCCACCTCCATCACTAACAGGACATCAAATTTGGGAGAGAGTTTCTCAATTGCCTAAAGTTACAGAAACTCCACCATCTAGACTTCCTGGATATAGTGTTGAACATAATTGGATCAAACAGAGCATATTCTGGGAGTTGCCGTATTGGAAGGATAATCTCCTACGACATAATCTTGATGTGATACATATTGAGAAAATTTATTTTTACAATTTATTTAACATAGTGATGGATGTTAAGGGCAAGACAAAAGACAACACAAGAGATAGAATGGACTTACAGGAATACTGTAGGAGAAAAGAATTGTGGTTGCAAGAATTACAAAATGGTAAAACTGTCAAGCCTAAAGCTAGTTATTCATTCACATTGAATGAGAAACGTGATATATGTGAGTGGATTAAAAATTTGAGAATGTCAGAGGGATATGCTTCGAATTTGGGTAAGCGGGCAGATTTGAATGAAGAAAAGTTAATAGGTATGAAAAGCCATGATTGTCATGTATTCATGGAAACATTGATTCTATATAATTAAAGTTAAGCACACCAGACAATACGGAAGTTATGATCCTTTCATCATTGCCCAAAATGCTAAGCAAGTCTATTACGCTCCATATCCATTGCATAGAGATAAGGCTGATTGGTGGGTTGTTATTAAGACAAAGCCTGTGGAAAGAATTAAAATTGAGAATGTATTAGATGTGGCGTACCAAAATGATGTTGCACTTGTTCAATGACAAGTTGATGTTGAGTTGGAAACCACACTAGAACATCCTCAACACATAATAGAAGAGGTTTTCGATGATGAACTTATAATGCCAAATGTTGAGGAAGAAGTAAACGAGCAATATGAATCATTTGAGGGGGAGGAATGGATTGACAATGAATATGAAACATCTGAGAAGGACGAATGGAAAGATGACGAAAATGAAACAAGTGAGGAGGAATAGAGTGGTAGATTATCACTAGTATGTAAGTTATTTATTTCTCTAACCCTAATTTTAATCAACTATGTGGTTTTTATATATTGTATTGTTACTTTATATGCAGATGTCATCTGGTGAGGGTGATAGATCCTGGGATCATCTTGGTATTAGCCATTCTGGTAGAAGTAAAAAGAAGTCTAGGAGACCTGTTGATCCTGAAGATATCCCAGGACATATTTCTTCAGCGCCGGAGATGCAGCACCGCTGAGCTAGTCCTAGTACACATATTCATGTTGTGCCTTTTGGGACTATGGATCCTTTAGTTTACCATAGTCAGTTCCGCCGACCACGCGGCGCTTCTTCTTCTTCACAGGTCAGATATACTTCATATGATCAGACCTACCAACTACCCACAGAGGTTATTGCTCGACCCCGAGAGTATCATCTTCTTCTACTCCATCTCCCGGATCTCAGTCTCCTCACATATCTAATCTGAGACTTAGAGATTGTACTGTTGAGACTGACACTCCCACAGCATCACCTACACCTTCTTCTACTGCTAGAACAGAGGCATTACATGATATGTCTGGGTTAGCTCCTAGGAAAAGGGACAGACTTGGGAGAGTCATGATTGAGCCTGATGGATCCTCGTAAGTTTAATGTTTTATTTATTTATTTATTATTACTAGATTAATAACTTAGTGATGATATAATTACATGTTTATTATGTGTCTTGCAGGTGGCATCCTTCGAAGGATGCTGCTAGGGCTCTTCAGGAGAGTGTTAGGAGGCTATATACTAAGCCCTATCACTCTTGGCGGGAGATTCCAAACAATATTCGCCAGGCAATGTTTAATGAATTCAAGGTATATATATGTTTAATTCTAGTTTTTTAAGTTACGTTTAATATTTTTACTATACTTTACTTAACTAATTATTTCACGTTATTCATTTTTTTCAGACTTTATGTACCTGGGAGCCAAGGTACAATATGGTCATTGCGACCACTTTTGAAAGAAAAACGAGCGCTAGACTGTCTAGCTGGCTAAAGAAAGCTAGGGATGATCGGACACCTTCGAGTTGGATGCTACCTCATATATTTGAAGAATTATGTAGGTATTGGGATACCGAAGAATTCAAGGCCTTGTACGATCAAGGTAAAAAAGCAAGAGCTAGCCTAAAAGGTGGCTCGTTGCACACTGAAGGTGCAAAGAGTGTTGGTATGATTTAGAGGGAGATGGTAAGATTTCTAAATTTTAAGTTTAAATTCATTTTCTGAAATAAATTATTTCACAAAATATTATTTCATTAATTGTATTTTTATTTATAGGAAAAAGAATTGGGACGCACTCCTTATCGCTATGAAGTCTTTAAAAAGACTCATGTGAAGAAAAAGACTAATGAGTCGGATCCGGATGAGTAGGTGGAGGAAAGGGCCGAACGAGCCTATGTAAGTTATTCAAGATATATTATAATATTTTTTGTTTCTAAGTTTTATTTTTAATATATATATATATAGTTTGATTATAACTTTTATTTTCTAATATGCAGCAAGATTATGAGCGGCACGTACGTGAGATGGGAGATTCGGTTCAGGTAACACCTGAACAATCCACTCAAATTTGGACAGAAAAAGTGGTTGGAGGCAGCCACAAGGGCCGAATATATGGAATGGGCTCTAGGAATAATGTACGACGACTCCAATCAGGTTTAAAAGGTATTGGATCATCGCGTCAAGCCGAGGCCATTGACGGGTTTCAGATAGCTGTAATGTCTTAGCAAATTGCAGAACTTACACGCGCATTGGCAGAATCACAGAAAAAAAGGATCGAGGATCAAAAAAGTATGAATGAACAAGTTGAGCAAATTAAAGAACAAGTGCTCAACCTCGTCTGTCAGCCTCCGCCCCGTTATTCAAGAGCGTCCACTCCGGATGATTCCGACGATAGTGATGAATATATAGCAAATAGTCCTTAGGATTCCCTATGTTTGTTTATGAACATTTTGAATATATTTTATTAACTTTGAAACACTTTAAATCGTTCTAAATTATGATTTTATTCATTTTAAATGTTTAATTATGTTTGTTATTATGTATTTTGCGAATTTTGTTTATTGTTATTTGTATTTGAATGGACTGAATTGAATACAATTGAATTGAATTTTGATTGCAGGTGGGCAGCAGAAACTGCAGGTTTCTACTGTAAAAATTGTTGCAGAAAAAGCGACGGACAGGATCCTTTAGCCCGTCGCTTTTTTATTTTTTTTAAAATTTTTTTTTCAGAAAACCGACGGACAAAAGGACCCTGTCCGTCGCTTTTCTGGAAAAATTTCAGATAAACAAAGCGGCGGACGGAGACTAAATGTCCGTCGCTTTAGATTAAATAGTTTCTTTTTAAAAAAAAATAAAAAGACGGAGTTCGTCGTATTTTTTTATATATTTTTTTAATTAAAAAAATTAGGAGCGATGCAGTCCGTCGCTTTTTACGACCCTATCCGTCGCTCCTTCAAAAGTGTCGAGCAAAAAAGCGACGACAGTGACTGCGTCGCTTTTCTATCGATTTTGACAAAAAAAGCGACGCAGTCCATCGCTTTTTGGCAGTTTTTTAGTAGTGTAGTGTTACACCATATCAAAATGGTGTAGAATTTTGTGTTGGGTTGGAGATGTTCTCACACCAAAATTTCATCACGCTAAACAAAAAACCTATAAGGGCATCTCCAATTTAGACCATTCAACCCAACACTAAAATTACATCAAATTGATTCTTAGGAGCACTAACCATACGCTATTTTTACACTATTATAATGTGTGAATAATGTCACACCAAATTTAGTTTGACACTGTTCATCAACACCAAATTACTTTTCAAATATTTTATTTTTATTATACCAAACTTTTAATTTAATATTTTATGAAATATATGTGTAGACATTTAAATTTTGTAAGATTCTACAAAACGAGTCTTATTTTAGTTAGAGTTTTTTGTAAGTTACTCTACCAAAACTCTAATTCAGTCTTATATATAGGGTATTATATTCCTTTAAAAAGACATCTCAAAAATTTCACAAATTAATGAAATATTGATAAAAAGATCAAAATAAGCCATAATACACCACTAACGACCTTCATCTCAAAAATTTCACAAACTCATGGAATATTCATAAAGAGATCAAAATATGTCTAAATCTTCTTGATAATCAAATATTTCAAGAAGATCCATAAATCATTTCATAGAGAACAAATTCAAATCATCTTAATTAGTTCGAGAAATACGCCACTAACAGTCCTCGAATCACGATGAAGATCAAATTCAAATCATCCTACATTCGAGAAATATGTCATTTTCGACTTTCGAATTACGATGGAGATCAAATTCAAATCATCCTACATTCGAGAAATACACTACTAACGGAGCTCGAATCAAGGAGAAATCCAAAGAGAAGAATCAAGGAAACAAACAGATTTGTACCCGCACTATTTTTCACTAAAATTATGCTTCTTCGTATTTAATTTGTGATTGTAATTTATTTATCATCACTTTAAAATTTATTACAAACAGTATGTTTGTTATTAAATTATGTAATTTTAGCCTTCATTTTAGATTTAAAAATTCAATTACAAGTGTCACCCCCCGAGTCTACATCCTAGGCATGGCTGACACTCAGAAATCATTACTAGTTCACAAGCGAGCCTTTGACCAGGCTAACTACTCAGCGATAGACTCGATTCAACAAAAATAGTGTTATAATAGCAGGCATTAAAATTCTTTCAAAGTAAACTCATGCATCTCAAAATAAATCTCTGAATGTATATTTAAAATATTCTTTGAAACATAACACTGAAAGATAAAACTCAATGAACTCTAAACTCTGTCTGTGTCTAGTCTATGAAGCTTCTAATATGACTCTGAATAGGTATTGAAACAGGACCACGGCTACCTCAAAAGACTAATAAATAAATATAGAAATGAAATGAATGAAATTGAAGGAACCCCTTCGAAGTCAAGGAGGTCTCATCAAAAGTTGAAAGGTAAATTGATCTTCAACGATGCGCCTGTTGAAGATCTTTATCACCTATATCTGCATTATAAAATGATGCAAAGTTGAATGAAGTTACTATATAAAATGAACGGTATGTAAAATAACTGAGAAGAAACTTACTCTAGAATACTCAAATAATTCAATGGGATGAATACTCAAATAACTCAACTCAATAAAGCATGCAATATATGAATAAGACAGTGCTTTATAAAATATAGATAAATAATGTAACTCAATATAAAATAACATTTTACTCTTTGGGGAGTTTCTCTAACCAACAACTATCACTATGAGCATCGTCATAATACAATAAATTGTTGTTGTTGCCACAACCGTTCAATACCTTGCCAGGATAAGAGACGCAACTCATCTCATGGATTCAACAAAATTCCTTATTAAGGACTGAAATAGGTTCCTCTTCCTTTCTCTATGCATAATAGAATTCTGTATCAGCGACCGATGAATGTCCTTTGGAGATTTTTGGAGGCTAAAGGTGTCCGATGGTTTAGATTAAGGCAATAAAAGACATATTTGATGGAGCTAAGATCGGGTTAGAACGATGAGAGGTGACTCAGAGCATTTCCAAGTTGAGATGAGGCTACATCAATGATCAATTCTTAGTCCTTTTCTATTTGTCTTGGCAATGGATAAACTGACGCGGTGTATTCAGAAAGAGGTTTCATGATGTATGTTATTTGCGGATGATATAATATCGATTGCTAAGACACAGGAAAAAAGTTTATAATAGGTTGGGGGTTTGAAGATACACTCTAGAATCCAAAAGGCTTAGGTTGAACAGGACCAAAATAGAATATTTAGAGTGCAAATTCAGTGTTGCGTCGAATCAAATGAAAGTGGAAGTAAGGTTTTCCGCACAGTCTATTCATCATGAGATAAAATTTAAATATCTTGGGCCTGTCATTCAGGGTAGTGAGGACATGGTGATGATGTCATATATCACATTGGGGCGGCATGAATGAAATAGAGGCTTGACTCTGGAGTATTAGGTACCATCTAAACTTAAAGGTAAGTTCTACAAAGTGATGGTTAGACCATCCGTATTGTATGGGGTGACGTGCTGGCTAATCAAAAACTTACATGTTCAGAAGATGCATGTTGTCGAGATGAGAATGTTGAGATGGATGTGTGGGCATACTAAGAGTGAAAATATCAGGAATGAGGTTATCCGGGAGTAGATGGGAGTGGCTTTTGTGGTAGACAAGATGAGGGAAGCAAGACTGAGATGGTTTGGATATGTGCAGAGGAGCTGTGCTGACGCCCCAGTGAGGAGGTGCAAGAGGTTGATGGTAGAGGGTCCGCGGAGGGGTAGGGATAGGCCAAAAAAGTATTGGGGAGATGTGATTAGACAGGACATGGAGAAGCTTCATATTACCGAGGAGATTGTCACGCCCCGGGAGGGTACCCTAGACGTAATCGGCACTCAGAAACCATTTCTGGCTCTCAAGCGAACCACATAACCTGATCACACATCCGTTCATTCATTCAATCAGCGGAAGACAAAAGAATAAAGAGAATATTCGGTGGGCAACTCAAACATCAGTCTAACTCAAAGAATTAAGGCCATGGGCCAACAAATCAACTCTAATATTTGTCATTTTAAATAGTTCGACAAGAATAATTTAAGGAAAGAAATACTCAATCGATGCATCACTATCTAGTCTATGAAGCCTCTATCACTACTATCTAATTGGTGCCAATGACATGTTCATGATTACCTCAAATTAAAATAAAAAGGGCTAACTCAATGCAAGAATACACAGACGGTGTCCTCCGAATGTAGGGGAGGACTCACCAATACGCTGAGTGTGAATAGATCCCCAATGATGCTTCTATTGACGATCTCATAAACCTGTCTCTGCATTATGAACCGATGCAGGCCAAATGGCGTCAGTACGTAGAATGTACTGGTATGTAAAATGGCAGAATGAAACATACCTCGAGGAAGAATAACATCGGTCCACATATCTCAAATCAGAAAGATAAGAGGGACTCAAATAAAGCGTCGTAAATCTAAAGTAAGGATACAGTTTAGACAGAGACCAATCATATACCATACAATCTAATCCAATCATGTATAATACAGTTCAATCAAATCATTTACAATTCGATCCCTTTCAATCATCTACAATCCGATTATATACACTCAACTCAACAATCAGCTCAAAGGACTCAACTCAGTTAAATATGCAAATTAAATTATGCAACGCTTTACAATTCAACTCAAAGGACTCAACTCAATAAATATGAAACAACTCTCTCAAGCGTCCTAAGTCTAACAAGAAATAGTTTAGACAGGACTAAATCATAAGCATATAGTAACTCACTCAACCCAACTGACTCAGAGTACTATCAAGACCTAAATGGGAGTATCTCTTATCCGACAACCATCACCTATGAGCCAGTGATAGTACAACAATCAGACGTCGTTGCCACGTCCGTCTATACCTTGCCAGGGCATGAACGTCTCCCTAATCATGGATACCATCAATTAGTCAAGTCCTATCATTTCAGGATAATAAAAATGGGAAACATCCGACTTTAACGGT
Organism: Solanum dulcamara; assembly: GCF_947179165.1. Classification (NCBI taxonomy): domain Eukaryota; kingdom Viridiplantae; phylum Streptophyta; class Magnoliopsida; order Solanales; family Solanaceae; genus Solanum; species Solanum dulcamara. The sequence continues at coordinate 52,495,197 of NC_077248.1, read as the reverse complement.
TTGATCCCATGGGAAATATCTGACTTTAACGGTTCCATCCCTACCTACGTTGGCGGTGTAGTTTCGGAGGTTTGAGTATGGACTTTACTCTCACCCGCCTCGGTGCTCGATACTCCTCTCATGACTCCATGCTCATAAAACTTCCTCCAATCATCTCAAACAAGCCCTCGCGGCTAGTTTCATGTGGAACATTACCACCTCATCAACTCTGTTCTCATTTCAACTCAATTAAGTCATAATGGCAAGTCTCATTTAGGACCTTATCCACTCGTCAATTCCATCCTCAAATCGAACTCAATCAAGCCTTATTTAGATAAGCATTTATGACATCTCCTAAAGACTCATCACAACTCTTCTCTTTAAAAATTTATACAATCTCAACTCAATGAATGCAGAAAATATTATGTACATTAAAATATAATTTCAACTCCTCAACTCAAACTCAAAATAGATACTTTAATGTAAAAATACTCAACTCATTTAAAGGCTCCTCATACTCAACTCATACTTATACTCCTTTCTAAATCAAAGATGAAACTAATAATTCTTTAGACTCAAAATAGTGTATAAATAGGTTATGCAAAAAGGTTCACAAATACTTTATTTAAAGCTCCTCCTCAAAAGATCATTTATTTTCAAAATATTCCTAAGACTCCAATCAACTCAAATTATGCACATCATATACCACAAAATCACATTAGACTCCAATCCACTTCATCACACAACATCCTCATCAACATAACCTCTTTATTTACATCATCGTCAAATATCATCATTCACATCATCACCAAACATCATCATCACGTCATCATCATATATCATCATTCACATCATCATTAAACATTATCATCACATCATTGTCAAATATCATTATCACATCAATCGTCAAACATCTACTCCAAAATCCTTATTTTAGTTCTATGTTTATTTTATAGAAACAAAAGGACATTCTTAACTATCTAATTCATTCTTTTTATTCTAATTAATATATATATACACACAACTATCCATCTTAACCTCAAGACATTTATAACAAGAAATCTCATCTTGGGTTCATGTGAATGAAACATGAATCCATACTCTCAACAAAACTCAACTCAACAGTATCGTCAACATCTATAAATCTATATACAAAGATACATTTGTAGTCAAAAATATGAAAGATAACTATTTAGTAACTTAAGTCATTAAAATCATCAATCAACCATTTATATCTAAAAACATTCCATAATTTAGGGAAAACTTTCAAGAAAACCTTTCTAGAAGGTGCAACTCTTTCACAACTCCTAACCAACACATCTATGGGCATATGGAAGAACTCAATCCATATTTTAGGTTAGTCTTACATACCTTGTTTGAAAACTTTGAAGAAACCTTGATGTTAGGTCTTCAATGGAAGGCTTGAATCCTTGAAACTTTTGAAGGCACCCTTTGTTGGAGATGGATTTGGAGAAGAAGAAGAAGAAGAAGAGAGAAAAAATATTTAGGGCTTTTTAGAGAGAGAGAGGAGCTGAAAATAATGGTCCAAAATGCTCAAGGATGGTGTATATATAATTTGGAAAAAGTCCAAGTTGCCCCTCTTCCAAAAATCTGAAAATTTCGGCAAAAGTCTTGCTGGAGCTATAGTGGCGCGTCGCGCCACTGCAGCGCCAAGCCAAATTAGGCTTAAAACCCTGCACATCTAATAGTGGCGCGTCGCGCCAAGCCCCAAACTACTGAGGCTGTTTTCTGGCGCTATAGTGGTGTGGGGCGCCACTGGAGCGCCAAGCCTGAATTTCGCCCAGGCCTGAAATTCCTGCAGTACTAGTCTGTAGTACAATGACCATAACTTTTGACTCCGAACTCCAAAAATTGAAATCTTGGTGGCGTTGGAAAGAAGACTCAAATACATTTAATTTGGTAGGTCGTGGTCCACCCATTTCTTTATATCCTAGGAGATATGATCATTTGAAGTTGACCCTTATTCTAACTCGTCCGAAAACTTAATCGATTGGAGTTCTTTGGACTCGACTTGGTGTTAGAGATCCCTTATGACCCCTAAACACATCTAACACACTTCAAATACTTAGGAATTAATCCTAACTCATATGTAGAATTACAAGTCCTCCGGTCCGAGTCTACCCACACGTGAAAAAATATTCGATTCTTTGCGAAAAATTTTCCGGGGTGTCACAGAGATGACTTTAGATAGAAAGGAGTGGAGGTTGCATATTAGAGTAGAAGGTTAGTACGGATAAGGTGTTGTCTTGCCTTGCGAAGATTTAGTGCATATCATAGGACTAGTCATACCCTTATAGTTCTTGCCATATGTTGTTTATTGTATTTCGACTATCACTTTATTTTCTTGTTATTATTGATTTTCTTTTCTTATTGACCACTATGCATTCTCCATTATTTTTTCCTTTTATTTGAGTTTGATGTAGTTAAGCTGAGGTTTTCGCAGTCCCTCTACCTCCACAAGGTAATGATAAGGTTACATATATTTTATCCTCCCTTGACCACACTTTCTGAGATTTTACCAGATAGGTTGTTGTTGTAATAAATGTAGCCCTGAGATGATGATGTTTACACTTTATTGTCAACTTCTTTTCTTGTAATTTGACTAATGAGAACACTGAGCACGTAGATCTAATTTTTTTACTTATTATTTGATATTCGTATTGTAATTTGATTAATTCAAATTTAAACATCACATACAATTCATTTGAGGGAAACACTTTCTATCTATGATTTTTCCATATTTTAGACTAAAAATTAAAACATCTGACCTCATTCAGTGCACTCTCTTGTGTAATTGTATATACCAATCAATATATAATTATAAAGGAGGAACATAGAAAAGGTTATGTGGCACCTTTCTATGACCTCCATTTTTATTTATCTTTTTTTTTTCCTTTTTTTGGTATTTTTTTTTCATTTCTTCAATTATTTTATTTTATAAAATCATCTCCTTAACTCATAGTTTTTAATAAATAAATTTACTTTTAATTAATATTAATAATAACTTTCAAGCTTTTCATATTCATAACTTTCAATTATTTAATGTACAAATTTGTAACACCTTAAAATCATATTAGTAGAAATTTATTTTGAGGTATATTCACCTCTCACTATAATTGCCTTCTTTATTAGAGTTTTAATATATATATTCATGTGTTCTTCCACTTTCAATTTTTATAATTCTTAATTAACTTTATTAATGTGGAAATAATGTGTTAAAAATGGAAGACAAATTTATTTATTTATTTTATGTTTTATAATTATTTTTTATTCAATTCATCAACTTTTCACCTCCCACTATAATTGCCTTCTTTATTAGAGATTTTAATATATATTCATGTATTCTTCCACCTTCAATCTTTATAGTTCTTAATTAATTTTATTAATGTGAAGTAATAATGTGTTAAAAGATGAGAGATAAAAAGACAAAAATTAACATATATATATATATATATATATATATATATTTCACTACCAAACTATTGCATACATGAATCACCATTTTGGTTTTAGTTGTGCTTGGAAAATGCTCCAACATAATTTTGAATGTATTTTTTTATAGTAGTAATTTATTTGGAAACAGCCTCTGGCAGAAATGCAAGGTAAGGCTGCGTACAACAGACCCTTGTGGTCGGGCCCTTCCCCGGACCCTGCGCATAGCGGGAGCTTAAGTGCACCGGGCTGCCCTTTTTTTTAGTAATTTATCTAATGAGATCATGCATTGATGAATATTTTTATCTTGATTACACTTACTTATATGTGTTCTATTCTTGGTAAAATTTCTTTATAGGTTTAGATTTCTCTTCTTATTGGTTGAAAATTTTATATTTTTACATTTCATTATTATTTATTGCTCAACATTTGCTAAATTTTAATGATTCATGGTATGCCATCTATATAATTCCTTTATAGGCTAAGATTTCTCATCTTCTTAGTTTAAAACTTTATACTTTTTGCATTTCATTATTATTTATATAGATGACATACCATGAATCAGGCTATGCTGTCTATATCGAGAAGCTTGGTACATACAACGGATTTCTTCTAAGGTGATTTTATGCACTCAATTTTTAAATTCATAAAAATAAATTCTGCTCCTATATCTTTTATTTCAATTTCTTTTGTAATGTATAATTTTCTTACATTAAATTTATTCAAGAATATAATTAGTGATTGATACCGTGTAACTTTAAAATCTATTTTGAAGTTTATGACTCAAAAATATAGGCAAAAGTTAATTTCATAACAAGAAATTAAAAAGAAAATAAAAAATAAAAAGTCTACAATTACCAAAAAAAGTCTTTTCTATTGGTTCATAAAACTAATAACATACATTATATACGTTAGTGCATTTGAAATAATTGCTATGAGTAGTACAGGTGTCAAATTATTCACTAAGTAAGTGTAATCTTTCAATTTTTATCAGGTGCTTATAAATGTATATAATACCTTTTGTTTGAAAAAAAAAAGAAAAAGAAGAAGGAAGTGTATTATCCATAAAAGTGGAAGTGTTCCATTTTATATTAATTTTGTGTAATAGATGACTCAATATTATTAATTGACGGTCCATCAATTATTTTTATTTTTGAAAATATAGGCGAAAGTTAATTTCATAACAAGAAATTAAAAAGAAAATAAAAAATTTACTATTACAAAAAAAAATTGTATTGGTTGATAAAATTAATAACATACATTATACATTATATATGCTAGAGCATTTAAGATAATTGTTGTGAATAGTGTCAGAGCCAAGCTATTCACTAAGTAACTTTAATCTTTTGAGTTTTTATTAATAAAGATATTAGTTAACTAGTAACTTCTTTTTATATTAATGATAGTTAGAAATTGGATAATTTATTTATTTTTTGCTTATAAAGATAGATAACATCTTTTGTTTGGGAAAAAAAAGAAGAAAAAAAGTGCATTATCCTTAAAGTGGAAATGTTCCATTTTATATTTATTCTATATAATAGATGACTCAATATTATTAATTGACTATCCATCAATTATTTTTTATTTTCCTATATATGTTTTATCATCTATATTGTATATACACATAAAATTAGGCATATACAAGGTAATATGATACCTTTCTATAACAAACATTCGTAATTCTTTTTTCTCATTTTCTACTGACATTTTCACTATTGTTTTCGTTTAATTACTTTAAAGAATCTAATATCCATTATTCATAAGAAAAAAATCAGGTAAAGAATAAAAAAGACACTACTAAAATTTACTACCATCTCCCTCTCTCTTTATATAAAGTTGAAGGTGCCACATTATGATCAATATTTTTATTTATCTTCATTCTTATTTTTTTGGTCTTTTCTTCCTATTTCTTTCATTTACTTATTTTGTTAAAAAATAATTATGCCGTTTTTAATATCCATAACTAACACATAAATGTTAGAATTAAAAGAGAAATAAATAATTGTTTAAGAGGAAAAACAAGTCTGGCTCTAAGCCTCTAACCAAAATAGAATTTATCTCTTTGTTTATAAAAAAATCATTCTAAATTATTGTTATACCGCGCGAAGCGCAGACACATTTTCTAGTCATTTAATAAGAAAGCGCCCCATCTTAACTATTTCTAACTGTTATTTTTGTTAAAATAATTATCTCAAAAATAATTATCACGTTTAAAATTTAAGAATAAAATTGACAGTTGTTATTAATTATTACATTATCATCAAAGAAGTAGTTATTTATTTATTTAATAATGTTCAATTCTCAAAAATCATCTAATAAATAATTTTTTCTTGATAAACTATACCTTATATTAATATTTTTTTAACAGATGTGAAAATAATTAAAACGACAGTTAAATAGAACTAAGGAAGTATCATTAAAACGCCACTAGTATGTATAAGACAAGTTTAACCGATTAAAGCAATTTAGCAACCTAATTATTTATCATGCTCCTATTACCAATATATACTTATAACTTGAGAATTTTGTCTTAGATAAATTAATGGTATGGATATTTTACGTCAAATGAAAATTTTAAAACTAAATTATTTGGCTCTTTGTTGATAGAATCAATCTCAATGACTATAAAGTTAATAATGGGGCAAGACATATTTAATGAAGAAGCAAATTATATAAAAAAATAATGTAATCAAAAGATCTTTCTTGTCAGAATTTGATTTGCAGTATGTCAAATCAAAATAAGGTTGTTTAAAGATCAAGCTAAGTACTTAAATCAGAAGCCAACTGAAGTGGGGGAATAAAAATATGAAAATAAAGAATAATTGTTTTCTTAATCTTAATATATTCTACTGTCTCTTTCTTCTTTTTCCCTAAATCAATGATGTTTCACTTTATAATACATGTGAAGCCAGTGACAGAGAGATTTCGTTTGCTTATTGCAAAAATAATTGCAAGTTGTTAGAGATTTTCTTTCTTTATTTAAATATATTGCGTGGCTTCAGTACCTAACTGAGTCACAACTCACAAGCAATGATATCTTTGTGATAGCGATTAAGCAAAATAATTGAAGTTGATTACCCTTAGATAATTAATGGAACACCCAAGTTGTAGGAGTTTTAAATTTTTTATTTCTTTGTTCTTTTTTGGAATTATGAATTACTTCTCTTTTTTTTTGGTCCAAATTATAAAGTCAATATACATGTTGCAACGTCACTCATCTCAGTTGCAGAGTCAAGATTTTCACTAAGGGGTTTAAATTCTGAAGAAATAGACACATGAACTAGCCAAAGAGGGTTTGACGTCTACTATATATACATAAAAAATTATATTAACCACATAAATAATATAATTTTTCATCGAATGAGATTCGAATGAACCCCCGACCATAAGTTGGTTCCGCCCGCGGCTCATCCTAAACTAAAGTTAGTGACTTGCATGAGACTTGCACCGTGTTTTTAAGAAAGAAATTTTTGGACTTGTTTTGATTATCCGCCACGTTGTCACAACAATTAGGCACCTGTCATGATCCAATCCACTGAGCCATGCGGGTATCTACTTGTAAAATCCCGCATGGTTTAAAAGGTTGGAATATGTCATACTAGGGTAAAGTAGGGGAAAATGGCTTCGAAGGACCCTTTTCGTTTCAAAATCAATAACATATAATTGTATATATGAGTTAGGATCAATTTCGAAGTATTTGAAGTGTATTAGACGTGTTTTAGGGTCATAAGGGATCTCTAACACCAAGTCGAGTCCAATTTTTTTTTATTGACTAAGTTTTGTATGAGACCGTAGAAGGGTCAATTTCAAAAGACCATATTTCATAACATATAACGAATTGGGTGGCCTATGAACTATAAAATTAAAGTTCTTTGAGTCTTCTTTCCAACGTTACTAAGATTGCATTTTGGAGTTCGGAGTAAAGAGTTATGCCCAATCGACCAGAAAGGTGCGCGACAAGTCCACGTCGCAGACCTTTCGCGGACTTGACCAATTTTCTAGATTTGTTTTGTCCAGAGAGGTGCACAACAAGTCCGCGATGCGTACCTATTGCGGACTTGGCCAGTTTTTTTCCAGATTTCAGTAAGGACAACTTGGACCATTCCCTATTATATATATACGATCTTGAACGCATTTTTAGGGTATTTTTGCAGTCTTTAGCCTCCTCAAAAACCCAAAATTCATCCTCTTTTCTCTCAATCATCTCCAATTTTTCTCTCAAACTCAAAGGATTCAAGGCTCCTCATTGAAGACCTAGAATCAAACTTTCTTAAAAGCTTCAATCTAAGGTATGTGGGTTTTCATCCATGGTTTCTTCCACCCATGGAGCCCAAATATTTTCTCAACTTAGTATTTCAATTTTAAATGATGAAATCTTATGGGATTTTACATGATGGTTCCAAATGCATAGATTATGGTATATTTTAAGTTTATTTACTCCTATTGATATATATGTATATTGACTATCAATTTCAAGTGATGAGTTTTTATGGGTTTTCATACTACGATTCCAAATGTATAGATTCTTGAATATTAGAAGTTTATTTGGCTATATTGACTTATGTTGATTCTTATTTACATGAAGTGGAGGATTTATCAAGGTTCTTATATGAAGGTTTGAAAGGTAGTTTTAAAGTACATATGGTGGATTGTTCTTAAGATGTTTGATTTGATGCATTTATATCACTCTCATGCATACAAGTATTCTTTAAATGTATTTGAAGGTTTTTATGAAATGAACCCACCTAGTTTCTTATGATAAAGCAAAGTTGAAATGAAGTTTGACTCCAAATGAATGTTTGAGAATGACTACAAATGAGTTTAAAGGTGCTTTTTGCAAATAAATTTTGTGAATGATGATTCTTTAATGTTCAAGCAAGTTAATGATAGGGTGAGTTAAGGCCCTAAAGATATTTCATGAATAAAAATATGTGATGATGAAAGGTCTACACTCACATCACATGAGACAAAGTTAAGTAGGTATTTTATGATTTTGTTTTTATGAAGAGTGGACGGGTAGTAGATATGGCCCCTCCCACACGATGATTGAGTTTATGTTTTATGGTTTGTCTATTCTGTTGAGATTTTACCTAGCACCGAGTGGACCTTGAAATAGGCATTCTCTCCCGTAGTAAAGGCAACAGACCCGTAGAAAGATTCCATTATCCCATAACTACGTGCCACCGTAGGAAGAAGGATCACTCATTAGTAGAGGCTTGATTCCTTAGAAAGGATCACCCATTAGTAGAGGCTTGATTCCTTAGAAAGGGTCACCCATTAGTAGAGGCTTGATTTCTTAAGTAGCTTAGTGGATCCACTTAGACATATAGGAGTCTATCTTGGCAAGTAGTCCGCCCCTTTCCTCCGATGTATGGGTAAACATTGTGACTCCATGTTATGGCTCACATAGTTTATGTCGGTTAACAGTCGCTCTCACAAAGGTACAAGGTCCATCTTCCAATGTTTAAGATATATCATATCATGTCTACTATGACTATCACAAAGTAAAGTATATGCTCTCACAAAGCTAAAGATTTCTTTCAAAAGGTTTATGGTATACTTATTTGCGATTCATGGTATTTTGCAAGTATATAGTTTCTTATAATGGCTCATGATTACCTTTATAATGTTTAAGTTTCTTTTATGATTCATGATGGTTTCAATATTTCATTGACTAAGCTTCATAACTCCAAATGGTATTTCAAATGAATACAAGGTTCTAGCATGGCCCATTGTATCACCTTATTGTATAGCGATATATGGCATTGCATGCTCATATACTTAGTAAATTCAAAGTACTAACACATACTTTTGCCTACATAATATCACCATGTAGGAATTGACGTTGCTTCTCGACCTCCTCCATGTGGCTAGCTCTGATTAGTTTGAAGATTCCTTGTGGTGAGTTCCCATATTTCGGAAACAACATCCTTTTTATTCTAAGCTTATGTTATGTAGAACATGAAGACTTTTATTAAGGCTTTTCTTGACACTTATTTTGAGGGTGAGCTAGGGACATATTTTATCCCCCGCCAAGTCTTTATTGTAGAAGGTATGGTTGGACATAGAAAAAGATGTTATGTTGTCTTTGACTCTTATTAAATGTGGAGCCCCTTAGTCCCTACATCCCTTTTATTTTTTGCTTGATTTGTTTATCATTACCAATGAAATGCTTAATGAATGCTAAGAGGTTTGGGTGAGTTACCTTTGGGTGTCTCATTTTCCGTGTCACATCTAGGCCCTAGGCTTGGGCCGTGACACTACTCTAACACCTAAGAAGGAGAACCCTTAACACCTTTAAAGGTGCTAGTCAAAATGGGAACCCTCTCGACTTTGGATCTTAGCACCCAAAAAGTCTGTCTGTACAAGAGCTTCTAATGATATAGAGTATAAATAAAGTAATGACACAACTCCAACCATAAGGAAGGAAGAGTAGAAGCTATTGGAGAGTCATCTTCGTCTTCACCTAAGAAACATCACTGGCCCTGTAGGCAGACTATGCCAAGTGGCATAGCAAAAGTAGTATCAATACAAACAACATATACTGGTAGGCATCATCCGTCAATATGATACCCACTGCATAATATAAAGAAATCAACAAAAAAAAACATGCTCTTAAGGAAATACACTCGCCAAATCTGTATGCACAAACTCTTATCATTCTCATAACCTCATTAATGTCGTTCAAGCCAAACTCTCATCCCTTCTAGTTGGTCCGCTACCAACTCTAAATTAGATTAATGCCTAGCCCTTTTATCATATAGAGAAGTTTCAGAACTATGGACCACTACTAACTCTGTTTAACTAGTCTACTATCTTTAGCTTTCACACCAACACCTGACCCTAGAATAATTAACATCTCACTTGAAAGAGAAAAATATTTAGGTGGACTAAAGCTCCTCTCTTAATCATACTAGCCCACCATGGCGGGACCCATTCTGCTCTAGCGGCCTTGCCACAACAAGATTCTTCCTGCTAGGATGGCCTGCCGGAGACAAAATCTCCGAATTCTCCCCAACTCCCCCCTTTTAACACATGTGCCTATAGAACATCAGCAAGACCTGACTTTAAGTCACTAATTTACTTAATGCATCAACTACTTTTCATTTCTTTATCCACGACCTCATAACTACGATGCAGACACATCTAGCACCCATAACATAATTCGAAAAGGCATATACAGAAACACATTATTATTTTACCATTTCAGGAGCAATATACAGTTTTACAAGGTAAATATCAAATACAACAATCAACATGGTAATACTTAGACCTTCGGTCCTTTCATATGAATTATTTCATTGGATGGGCATGCTTGATTATATTCAGCTTAGTTTCTCTATCATCACCATATAGTCAAGATCAATTCACTGATTATAGCCACATAATAGTTCTCTGATGGAACCCATACCCAAACTATATATGTGTCTATATGTCGAAACGTAATACCCAATCCTATATATGTGTCGGAACATAAAATTGATCTAATATATGTGTCAGAACATGACACCCGATCCAATATCACAACCACAACCACAACCACAATCACAGTCCACAGCGAATAGTTCACATACTTGCACAATTTAGTAACAGGCTCATTGCATGCAGTTGTTCACAAATAGTCATTTTATTGATTTCATTCTATCTTTCCCTTCATTAAAAATATTTTATCAAGCCTTATTTATTCAAGACATCAATTTTAGTAGAGCAAGTTCAAGTTTATAGATTTCACGGTCTTGGGATTGTAAACTAATCACAACAACATATCAAACACTCAACCACAATAATTAAATGAATGGTAAATATCACTACATTACTTAATCACTATTAAAAGTCTCTCTATGATATAGACTAAATCATAACCTACAGCCACAAGCAATCAAATAGGTTCATGGCAAGAGATCTATCAAAACTAAGTCATTCACATTCACTCTTTATTTCATGATTCATATTACTCAATTAATTCACAGGGAATAATAAGCATAAACACATAGTTATTTGTATAAACACATTCTTCTATATACATGTTGACACCCAATTTTGACCAACTCATAACTACTTTTCGGATTGCTATCTTAATAGATAGACATTTCTCAAAAATATTTCTTTAATAAGTAAGTGAGTTTATATTTAGCTTAAAAAATAAATCATATATTTTGACATTCATAATTTATAATATTTTTGCTATTTATTAATATTATTATTATTATCTTTATTATTTTTAATTTTTAAATAATAAGCTTCAAACGTTCAAATATTTTTACATGTCTATTTAGTATATATGATGTCTATGTGCGTATTTTATTTATATGTAAAATATTACTTAATTAAGTTTATTTTATAATTTATTTATTAATTAATATATATATCTATATATATATATATATATGAAAATTATTACTTGATAAAGTTTATGATTTTACTTATTCAATATATATATTATGGTTTTTAATTAGATAGCAATTTATTCAATTTTCCTCTATTTTATTTTAAGCATAGTATTTTTTATCCAATTAATTATAATTTTAGCCTAATTGAATTTTATATGGTCTAATTTTAAATCCCTCTTTCAATCACATCCGTTCATTTATACTGATCAATGGTCACGATTTAATCCCCCATTATTCCCCTATTTCTAATTACTCAAACCCTTACTTTAACTTTATTTTTTGATCATCTTCTCCAAACAAGAGAAGAGCCACCGCCGCCTCACCCACATCTCTTCTACTCTCTCTATCTCTTAGTCGCTGCTGCTTTACCGGCGAGACCACCAAACCTGCACAGCCGGCAACCTCCATGCACAACTTCTTTCCAAAGAAGACAGTCAGCACCACTAGATGATGATGTTAATAAGAGCACATATTTTGGGAGTAGTATTGAGCACCGAGTTGGGTGAGAGTTTAATTGAATCAAACCCCATAACTATGTAGCTAGTGTAGGATGGAGGCTATACCTCTTAAGTCCCAAAAAGAGGACTTTGATGATTGGATCCAAGATGGTGATGTCTTTTACCTTGGCAAGATATTGGATGGATGTGGCAATAATATCGCTTTGTTGTATCATCACTAGCTCATAAGTGATGGTTGTCGGTTAGAGAAACTCTCAACTGAGTAAGCATTGCTTATAATAATTATTATTATTTTTAAACTTGCATTACATATTGATGTTGAGTTCTGAGCCGAGTCTTTCTGAGAGGAGTTTCTTGATATCTGTCCTTACTTTTCTGCGTTTTACATACTCATACATTCCATATACTGACGTTTTTCGATCTGCATCATTTTATGATGCAGATAGGTGTTAGAAATCCTCAACGGCGCATCGTTGAAGATCATTACTTTCTAGCTATTTGGTGAGTCCTTCTTGTATTCGGAGAAACTCTTTATCCTTTTATTATTGTTGAGTATTATGTTTCTTTTGAGGTAGACATGGACATGTCATTAGCACCGTCTGATAGTGTTAGATGCTTAATAGACAGAGTTTGATGATGTAATTGGAGTAGTTCTCCTTTGAAATTACTTCTTCTAAGGATTATTTCTTTCATTTGATATTGATAATGGCAAGCCCACATAAGTATTCTTATTTTCACTTAAGTCTTCTGCTGATGAACGAATGAGTGATGAGACCAAGTGGTTTTCTCAGAGGCCCGAGATGGTTTCTGAGTGCCGGCCACGCCTAGGGTACCCTCTTAGGGTGTGATACATTTGGTATCAAAGCACAGAGTTCAAGAGTCCTAGGGTGTCTATGAAGCCGTATCTAGTAGATTCTTGCTTATGGGTATGTCGTGCACCATACTTATATTTAGGAGGCTATAAGATATTAGGAATTTTTCACTTCTTTCATAATATGATTTTGTGCGATAAAGTTTAATTCTATAAAACTTCTTTTCTAATTTGTGCGTTTATACATTGCAGACCATGCCTCCTAAATGTATAGCCAGTCAGAGGAACACTACCAGCACTGAGGTTCTATAGTCAGAGATGCCTTCACGGAGAACTAGGGGAGACCTACAAGGTCTATTGAGGTACCCCAAATACCTACTATTCATACCACTCCTACTTTGGAGATCGAATTCAGAGGAGCTATTGCCATGCTTACTCAACTGGTAGCTACCTAGATGGGTAACCACAGTTCACCAACTCCTAGCTTTAGCTCTTAAGAGTCGTTTTCCACCACAAGGATTAGAGATTTTCCAAGGATGAACCCTCCAGTCTTCACAGGGTCTAAGGTTGAGGAGGATCCTCAAAATTTCATTGATGAAATGTGGAAGATCTTGAAAGCGATGCATACTATCGAGGTTGAGGGTGTTGAGTTGGTTTCCTACCAGCTCAAGGATGTGACGAACCTGTGGTATGACCAGTAGGAGCAGAGTCGTGGTGAGGATACTGGACCTACAGTTTGGGATGAGTTTGAAAGAGCTTTCCTTGACCACTTTTTTTCCCAAAAGCTACGGAAAGCAAAAGTTGAGGAGTTTGTGAACCTCAAGAAGGAGACCATGACTGTAAAGGAGTATAGTTTGAAGTTTATTTAGTTATCCAAATATGCCCCAGAAATGATTCCTCATATGAGGTCTAAGATGAGGAAGTTTGTCTCTGGCCTAGGAAAACATGTAAAGAGAAAATGTAAGGCACTGCTAATGATTTCTGACATGGAGTTTTCTAGATTGATGGTGTATGCTCAGCAGGTTGAGGATGAAAAGAAAAAAGACCGAGAGGAACACTTAAGCAAGAAGGCTAAGTCAGCTGGGAATGAGAACGAGTAGAAGCAAGGGAAGGGTAACAAGTCCTTCTTTCAGAAGGGGTCTTTTAATTATGCACCTTCTTCAACAAGTGATTTTACACCTAATCAGAGGTTGCTGAGTCACCAGAACTTCCGATCTTAGGTTTCTTAGTCCCAATTAAGTGTGACTCAAGGTTCTAGAGGAAAGCCGTTTGCTAGATGCAGGAAACTACATTTGGGAGAGTGTCGTATGGGTACCAATGCTTGCTGAGGATGTGGGCACCAATTCATACCAACTCTATTTTCCTTTATAAATTATTCTAAATGTTTTAAAGTTTATATTTCTTTCAAATTGTAAAATGCCTTAACTATTTTTAAATATATTTTCCCAAAGTTAGTCAAAATCAGAGTTTTCAAATCGCCGGATAACCGTACGTTAGTGGCCAGTTTGAATGCTTAACACCTTCTCAAAGTGGAAATAAGAACCTCGTACATTTTTTTCTGAATTTTTAAGACTTCAATCTGTTAGAGTCTTTAAAATTAAGGTTTCTTGATTTTCTTTAAAAATTAAGTGGCGACTCTCTTTTCTAAAAAATGATTTTCTCTAAAAGTTTAAATTAATTTTAAATCGTCTTATTCTGACATAACAATACATTAATTGCCCATAATCCCTAAGTCTCAGGATTCCATTATGATCCATTTTTATCTACACTTAATCTTACAAGAGTCATTACCTTCTAAGCAGTTTCATCAAGTTTAACATTCAAATATTGGACCTTTAACTAATCACATAATAATCATGATTTACAGCACATATTCCCACTCTAAACAACAATTGACAATCATTTAACCATCCAGACTCCGTGCCCAAAGGCCTAGGCATAAAATATCCCGTCAATCTCCATTATATTAAGCAATGAGAATGAATTTATAACTACTTAATTTATAAAATCTAGCCTACCCGGGCTCCTAACAATTGTAGAAGGTTTGTAGCACTATCCCTGACTTCCGGAAGGAGAAACTATTGTGACGGGCATGAAATCCATGGGTTTTAGACTTTCTTATGCTAGGAATCTCTTCTTCCTTTCTCTCTAAGCCTATAACAACTTCTTGGGGGTTTCTAGGGTAACCCTCATCTATTTTGACACTTGGAGGAAGAATGAGATGATAAAAATACGCCATTTTTAGCTTCTGGCCCATCGGATCCTACTCTGACAGACTAATCCCTCTCTAGTGACCCAACAAAGACATTTCTCAATAAAATGGGCATAACATTTTCCTCCAAACTCCAAATGAGGAAATCTCAATGGAGTTGGAAAGAAGACTCATAGTCCTTTAATTTGATATGTCATGGGCTACCTAATTTATTATAGCCCGAGAGCTATGGTTATTTGAAGTTGATCCTAATTTAAACTCAAGTCTGAAATTAAATCAGAAAGATACTTTCAGCTTAATTTTGTGCTAGGGGAATTGTACGACCTTAATTCACAACTAGTACACTCGCATGCAAAGAAATTGATCTTAGTCTTACGATGAATGAGATTCATATACTTTTATCGTAGATATTTTTAATAATAATGGGTTAGGTCATTACAATAGATACCAATTTACCCCTCGTCATCCCCGAACTACAACACAGAGGAGAGGGAATGAGCCGATCTAAACATTTTTTGAAACCAATGATGAGAAACCATTACAACTTAGGGAAGAATCACATCCATACTAACCCCTTCTATGTCAAACGCTATGTGCAAAGTTCTACTAACCCGAAATGTAACATCCCTTAAAAAATAATTACAAGTACCTTAAGAATGCCTTGGGAATAAGCCGCTCATGTAATGCGTTATCCTTAATCTTTTTGGAAAATTTGAGTTCGGAATATTAATTAGGGGTCAAAACCTGTGGGGAAATGGTCTCGGTGGATTTTTAGGACCCGTATATCAGAAGATAGATTTTTGAAGAAATTTACGAAATAATAGGGTCCGCGATAGGTCCACGTTGTGGACCTGGAAGAGTTTTCTGACCGAGTTGAGTTTTTTTTAAAAGGCGTTTTAGACATTTCCTAAATTATTAGTCAATGAACCTAGACATTTTTAGGGCCTAATCCGACTCTATAAATTCACCTAAACTCCTAATTCTATTCATTCTTCTACAATTCATCTATCAAATATTTCTTTCTACAAAAAAGCTCCCAAGGGTTTCCATTGAAGAATTCGAGTAATCTACTCAATTTCTCCATTAAAATCTCAAGTTCTTCCAAATTAATTGATGTTCTCACTTAAGGTATGTGAGTATTGATTCATGAATTCTTTCATCCATGAAGCCCAATCAATTTCTCAAGGTTTTCTATGAAATTAAAGTATGGTATTTTATGAGTTTTATGATCCCTATTCCTATTGCATGAATTACGATTCAAAATATGATCATGAGTCTATTTTGATATAAATTGATGGTTATTGCATTGAATTGAAGAGTTTTTCCATGAATTCTCCTATTTTGATTTTTAGGATTCATGATTTAAATTATGAGTATTTTGAATTATACTTTCAAAGGATATTATCTATATGAATTATGTATGGGCTGATATAAAGTTTATGATCATGCATGTTTTCAAGTGAATTACATGATTTTCAAAGTCAATTGATTATACAAATTGAGTTTTTACTCTAAGTTCAAGGTATGAATTTCATACAAATTATGAAATAAGATGACTTAGGGCCCTATGTGGGGACCTAAGGCCTAACGATATAAATTATTTACATATGATTGTAATGATGAAAGGACAATTCTCACATTACAAGTATGTTATGAAAATGAGCTACTCTATAATTTCAAACCTATGATCATGACTATGATATATGTAATTATGATTTCTATACTATGTATGTATTCCGTGGGATTTGACTTAACACCTAGTGGAAGTAAGGTGGGAGCCCTATCAAAAGCCTTAGTAGCAGCCTCATGTCCCATAAATTACGTGCCACCATAGGTTACCTTCATGGCTTTGCTATTGGATTCATATATAACGTATGTATGACCCACCTAGTGGGGTAGAGTCTACCTTGGAAAGTAGATTCTCCTATTCTTCCTTGTATGAGGAGACAACAGGATTCCATGTTATAGCTCGCATGGTCTTATTATCGGTTATGGTTCCTATCCCACATATGTATTATCTCTTAAGTATGTTATGTTTTTAAATTTATGCTTTTAAATGCTTTGGTCAATATGATTTTCTCATGAATTTACTTATTCCATCTTATCATGTGTTTTATTTGACCTTTTCATCCCATGATTTACATTGCATGTCACACCCTCATACTTAGTACAATCTAACATAATAATGCATACTTTTTGCCTACATTATCTCATAATGTAGGAGTTGAGGTTGAAGATCCTAATCGTCCACGTAACTAGTAGGCGTTCTCTATCCGACTGTATTTGTGGTGAGTCCTCATTGATCGGGGACTGATTTTTAAGTTAATTACTATTTTTTTTCAAAAGACTTTTGTTTACATTGTATATTGAGGGTGAGCTAGGGACATGTCTTAGCCCCCGCCCATACTCATGTTTAGAGGCATCTAGTTGGACATATGTTCGAGTCTATATTGTCATAAGACATTTTTAGATATCTATTCATATTTTAGACTCTCTTATGATGTTTTTGATTTTATATTTTACCATATGTATGCTTATGATATGTACAAGAGGCTTGGTTGGAGCTCTTCGGTGTTTCGATCATCATGTTACGACTATGCCCTAGGTCAGTTTGTGACAAACTTGGTATCAAAGCATAAGGTTTTTCTAGTGTCCTCGGGTGTCCAAGATGCTGCGTCAAGTATATTCTTATTCATAGGTATAAAGCGCACCACACTTATGAGTAGGAGGCTATGAGGCATTTAGGAATTCTCACTTTTTTCATGATCCATGTTGTGCTATAGAGTTTACGTTAAGACTTCTGTTCCTTAACGGTCTTTCTTTGCAATTTTTTAGAAAGATGGCTCCAAGAAGACCACCAATTTCAAAGGGAGATAATGTTAATGAAGCCCAAGCTCCCCTGGCTCCTCAAGACCATGGTCTTCTACTGGACCAAGTAACTAATGCAAAGTTTTGAACCGCTATTACTATGCTAGCCTGAGTGGTGACCAACCAAGGTGTTGTGGCTCCTCCTAATGTTCCCACTCCAGCCTCAAGAGTAAGAGACTTTGCATGAATGAATTCTCCGGAGTTTCATGGCTCAAAAGTCAATGAGGATCCTCAAGAGTTCATTGATGACTACAAGATAGTGAGTATTATGGGGTTGACTTTGAAAGAAAAAGAGGAGTTGGCAGCTTACCAACTCAAGGGTGTTGCTCAAATATGGTACACTCAATGAAATTTGGAGAGGATGGATGAAGGTCCTGTCAAATGGGAAGCTTTCAAACTTACTTTTCTTGATCACTTTTTCTCTCTTGAGTTAAAGGAGGCTAAAGTGTTGGAGTTCATAAATCTTTGACAAGGAAATATGGGGATGAGGGACTATGACCTCAAGTTTACTAAGCTATCCAAGTATGCTCCTTCAATAGTTGCCGATCCACGTACCCGAATGAGTAAATTCATATCAGGGGTGTCCGACTTGTTTGCTAAGGAATATCGCACCGCTATGCTTGTTAAGGAGATGGAAATATCTCAGTTTATGACTTTTTCCAAATAAATTGAAGGAGAAAAGCTCAAGGAAATAAGAATGAGGGATTCTAAGAGGGCCTGATATGAAGGTGGGTTCTCTAATGCTAGGACCATTGGTAGCAATGGACGCTCTCATCAAGAAAAAAACTTGGGGAAGAAGTTTTCTAAGGATAGGGTGCCATACCCTAAATATCAAGGAGAAGGAGGCGTAAATGCTAGTAACTCTTCTTTTCCAAAATGTGCAAGGTGTGGAAGGAATCATGGAGGAAAGTGCTTGATGGGAATAGGTGCTTGCTATGGATGTGGCAAGATGTGCCATAAGCGATCCGAGTGCTCTCTTGTTGCCAACAAGGGTGGATACGGTCGTCCTATAGGAGGCAAAGTGAAACAAGGCGCCCAAGCTCAACCTAAGGATGGCCAATGCAACAACCAATTCTATGCTCTTCATAGTAGGTAAGGGGTTAATGAGGCTGCCGATATGGTCATGGGTATGTTATGAGTTTAACTTTGATGTTTATGTATTTCTTGATCTGGGTGTCAACTTGTCTTTTATTACTCCTTACATTGCTATGAGATTTGATGTGTGCCCTGAAGTGTTAATAGAACCTTTCTCGGTTTATACTCCCGTTGGTGGTTTGGTATTAGCTCAGAGAGCTTATAGAAATTATCCCATATGGGTCTTGTACAAAGTTATTCCGTGTGACCTTATTGAACTTGATATTACTGATTTCGACATCATTCTTAGTATGGATTGGTTACATGCCGCTTACCTATTTATATGTTGTAGAACTCGTGTGGTTAAGTTTCACTTACCTAATGAGCCTATTCTTGAATGGAAGGGTAATAATTCAGTGGTTAAGGGTCGATTCATTTCATGTATTAAGGTCCGAAAAATGATTTCCAAAGGGTGTATTTATCATATGGTGCGAGTTAGGGACATTAATTCCAAAACTCCTACTCTTGAGTTGGTCCCTATAGTTAATAAGTACTTTGATGTGTTTCCTGATGATTTGCCTAGTATTCCTTCCGAATGGGAGATTGAATTTGGCATAGATCTCCTTCCAAAAATTTAGAAAGTCCTAAACCAAGGATCAAAGGAGAAAATATCAGAAAGTTGCAAAAATTGGCACTAGGGATTGACTACGGAAGACATCACGGGCCATGGTGAGAACCACGGACCGTGGTGAGAAACCGTGGTATTGATTCAGAGGTTCAGACTTTGAGGGAGAAGACCACGACAAAGGACCATGGACCGTGGTGAAAACCATAGGCCATGAAGACCTCCATGGTGACCCCTCCCCAAAACCCTTAGGAAACATCCTAAGGTAAGGGCCACGGACGACCACCATAGATCATGGAGCTTTTCACGAACCATGATGATGGTCCATCCAGGGGTCCATTCATTCTATCTTATGGAATTTACGGTTAATTATTTAGTGTGGAAATAGATTTGGAGATGTTTTAGGGACACAAGAATCCTTAAGCACAAAGTTAAGTTGAAAGCTTCCTTATCGATTGAGTTTCAATGTAAGATTCTATATAGGTCAACTTTAAGTGATCATATATCCTTGAATATATAAACTCAGGTGTCCCATCACCTACCAAATCAAATATCTGTGAATTCTCTTTCCAACGCCATCAAGTTTTCCTTATTTGGAGTTCAGAATAAAGTGTTATGGCCCTTTTAGTGAAGCTGCTCAGACAGGAGAGGACCATGACCCGTGGTGGTCTTCCATAAACCTCAGTATCGTCCATAGTGGCCATCCGTGAAGAAGTTTTAGAGATTTTTCTACAGCATTTTCCAAAATATTTTTCCATGTATTTTACCACGGGACCCACCACAGTTTTTGATATGCATAACGGACCGTGAAGTCCAGTTCTGGCCAAATTTTTAAAGGGATATTCTAGTCTTTTCCTATAATTTAAATCAAAATGGTGTCATTTTGAGGACTGAATTCTCTTATCTAAAGACCCTAAACCCTTCAAATCCCTCATTTTTTCATTCTAACTTCTCCAACAAAAATCCTCTCCTCTCAAGTTCTTCCAAGAGGTTCAAGCCAAGACTAGGGTTTTCAAATTCAAGGCATTCAAGGCTCCTTTCTTCCTAAAGTATTCTTAGGGAATTTGTTTCCCTCAAGGTATGTGGGTTTTCATTCATGAGTCCTTCCACCCATCGATTTCAAATGTTTTCTCAACCTAGCATTTCAATTCAAAATGATGAAATCTTATGGGTTGTTACATAATGACTTTTAATACATAGATTATGATATATTTGAAGTTTCTTTACATATATTGATGGATATTAACTCTTGATTTTATAAAGTTATGATGTTATTAAAGTGTCTATATGAAGGCTTGAAAAGAGTTTTAAGACATATATGGTGGGTTGCTTTAAGAATGTGTATTTTATTCATTTCAATTACTCTCATGCATGCAAGAATTCTTTAAAGTAATTGAAAGGTTTTTACAAAATGAACCCACCTAGTTTTTTTTGATAAAGCAAAGTTGAAGTGAAGTTTGACTCTAAATGAATGTTATGAAGTAAATTCTTATGAAGGGGAGTCTTTATGAAAGGATTGATTGATAAAAAGTCTTCTTATCCAAAGTAAGGTTTCAATGTGAAAGGACAATCCTCACATTGAATCAAATGAAATGTTTAAGATTATGATATGACATGTATGACATCCCTATATACCGTCAATGATTTTGAACATTTTTCCAAAAAGTAGGTCCAATTAGCATGGTACCCAAAATACCATCACCGATTGTAGACCTAATTTTCTTATAAATCAAGGTTCATTAGTAGGATGGTAAATGGGGTATGACAACCATGATGATATTATAAACCAAAGGTTTTAATGGGCTATTCCACCGATTGATGTGTTAATGTTAAAGTTATATAATACTTATGCTATGTTGATGTTCAAATGTTATTCCATGGAATTTGACCTAGCATTGAATGTAGCATGTAGATGGAGACTCAACTGAAGGGGTTCTTAAGTAAAGTCTCATGTTGCATTAACTATGTGCCACTATAGGAGCCCTTGTCGGCTAGGCCTTTGTAGCCATCAAATGTTAAAGTTAAAGTTAAAGAATGTTTAAAGTTGATCAGAGTTCTACCTAGCAATTAAACTCCTCTTTCCAATGTAGGGGTATATGTTGGATTCTATGTAATAGCTCGCATGGTCTTAAATGTTGGTTATGGTCAGTTTTCCATAAAATGAATAATTTAAGGTTTCATATGATGATATCTCATGCGTGCATTCACTTTTGCATATTGCTTACCCATGTCTCTCAGTTATGTTCTTCATTTTATAGCATACTCACATACTTAGTACATTTAAAATACTAACACATGATTTTGCCTACATGATATCACTATGTAGGGACCGGCATCGCTCCTTACCCTTCTCCCCGTGGCTAAGTTGATCAATGAAGGCTACCACTTTAGTGAGTTCCCATGTTCCAGGAACGACACTCCTATCTTATCTAACTTATGTTATGTTTACACTCTTACGTTGAGTTTTGGTATTTTGAACTAAATTTTGTGGATAACCTAAGAACATGTCTTAGCCCCCGCAAAGTTTTTAATGTAAAAGGTATGGCTAGACATAGGAAAAGATGTTATGTTGTCTTTGACTCTTATTAAATGTGAAGCCCCTTAGTCCCTATATCCCTTATGTTTCTGCTTGATTTGTTTATCATTACCAATAAAATGCTTAATGAATGCTTAGAGTCTTGGGTGAGGTACCTCCGAGTGTCTTATTTGCCATGTCATGTCTATGCCCTAGGCATAGATCATGCCAAACTTGGTATCAGAGTACGAGATTTTGAAATGGTCCTCAGAGTCCGACATATCACATCAAATAAGGTCTTGTTCATTGTTGTGATGCACACCATAACTATGAATAAGAGACTATGGGATGTTTAGGAAAGTCTTCATTTCTTTCAATTCATGTCGTGCCCTAGAGTGTACTAAGTTTTCCTCTAACTAACAACCGATTTTATGTTCTTTAGATAATTCTTCATGGAAGAGCACCTCCAAGAGCAAGAATTAACGATGCGGACCAAACTCTTCTAATTTTAGATATCCTACATCATGAGGAAGGGGTAACTCAAGCTGAGTTCCGCAACATCATCGAATTATTGGCTCAAGTTGTAGCCTACCAAGGGAATCAAGGTGTCCCTCCTCCTCAAGTGAAAAATCCATCCTTTTGGATTGGAGTTTTTCAAAGGATTAATCCTCCCGAGTTCGATGGTTCTAAGCTAGTTGTGGACCCTATGGAATTTATCGATGAGGTGTACCGGATTGTGTCTATCATGGGTGTGCCACCAAATGAAAAGGTCAAACTAGTGATGTACAAACTAAAAGGCGTGGCTCGAGTGTGGTATGAGCAATGGTTTTTTGAGAGGAATAAAGAAAGGGGATTGATAGAATGGGAAGAGTTCAAAAGTGCCTTCCTAGACCATTTCTTCCCTTTGGAGCTTTGGGAGGCCAAAATCCAAGAGTTCATCAACCTCTGTCAAGGGAGTGTGAGTGTGAGGGAGTATGCCCTCAAGTTCACAAAATTTTTCCAAGTATGCTCCCATTATGGTCTTCGACCCCTAGGATCGGGAGGCTCTGTACTTCAACTGAGATGTAACACCCTAAAATTTTCTATGCCAAGACTTGAACAGTTCTCCATATGCGTATAGGCTTGAAATCGATGACTTCTAGTTTTACATATGAGTTAGAATCAATTCCTAAATATTTGAATGAAATTAGATGCGGTTTAGGGTCATGAGGGATATCTAACAACAAGCCAAGTCTAAAGAAATTTTGTCAATTAAGTTTTAGGATGAGTTCGTATAATGGTCAACTTCAAGTGACCATATCTCTCAGAATATTAAGAGTTAGGTGGCATGATCAAATTAGATTTCTTTGAGTCTTCTTTCCAACACCACAAAGTTTAACTTATTTGGAGTTTGGAGTAAAACGTTATGACCATTTCAGTGAAGTTGCTCAGATAGGAGAGGACCATGACTAGTGGTGGACTTCCATAAAACACAATACGGTTCATAGTGGCCATATGTGAAAGCCACTTTTTCAACAAGTTTAAACCCTGAGATTATTGGTGAGCACCATAACCCGTGGCGGTCTTCCATGAACCTGAGTACAGTCCATAGTGGCCGTTCATGAAAAAGGCCAGAGACTTCTTTGCAATATATTCCAAAATATTTTTCAAAGTCACGGGACACCACCATAGTCTGTGGTGGGCATCACGGACCGTGAAGGTCCCCCGTTAAGCCAATTCTTGCCAGATATTTAAAGGGATATTTTAGTCTTTTTTTCCTGTATTTTAACTTAAAGTGATCATTTCGAAGGAAAAATCTACCCATCTAAAAGATTCTAAGTCTTCCTACACTCATTCACTCTCACCCTCATCCTAAGAACTCAAACCCTAACCTCCCAAGTGCTCTCAAAGTCTCCTTCATCCTCAAGATAGGTTCTAGGGTTTCACTCCAAAAATATCAAGCCTTCATTTCTTTTCAAGTTTGAATTAAGGGTTTTATTTCTCAAGGTATGTGGGTTTTCATCCATGGGTCCTTCCACCCATGGAGCCCAAATATTTTCTCAAACTAGCATTTCAATTCTAAATGATGAAATCTTATGGGCTTTTACATGATGATTCTAAATGCATAGATTATGATATATTTGAAGTTTCCTTACATATATTGATGTATATTCACTCTTGATTTCATGAAGTTATGATGTTATTAAAGTGCCAATATGAAGGCTTGAAAAGAGCTTTAAGACATATATGGTGGGTTGCTTTAAGAATGTGCACTTTATTAATTTCCATCACTCCCATGCATGCAAGAGTCTTTAAAGGCATTGAAAGCTTTTTGTGAAATGAACCTACCTAGTTTCCTATGATAAAGTAAAGTTAAAATGAAGTTTGACTCCAATGAATGTTATGAAGTAAATGCTTATGAAGGTGAGCCTTTATGAAATGATTGATGAAGGTCTTCATAGCCAAAGTAAGGTTTCAATGTGAAAGGACGATCCTCACATTGAATCAAATAAAATATTTAAGATTATGATATGATATGTATTACATTCCTATATGCCATCAATAATTTTGAATATTTTTTGAAAAGGTAGGTCCGATTAGAATGGTACCTGGAATACCATCACTGATTATAAACCTAATTTTCTTATAAATCAAGGTTCATTAGTAGGATTGTAAATAGGGTATGGCAGCCATGATGATATTATAAATGAAAGGTTTTAACGAGCTATACCACCGATTGATGTTTAATGTTAAAGTTATATAATGCTTATGCTATATTGATGTTTAAAAGTTATTCAATGAAATTTGGACCTAGCACCGAGTGTAGCATGTATATAGGGACTCAACCGAAGGGGTTCTTAAGTTAAGTATCATGTCACGTTAACTATGTGCCACCATAGGAGCCCTTGTCGGCTAGGTCTTTGAAGCCATCAAATGTTAAAGTTAAAATTAAAGAATGTTTAAAGTTGATCGGAGTTCTACCTGGCAAGTAGTCTCCCCGTGCCAATATAGGGGGATATGTTGGATTACATGTAATAGATCACATGGTATTAAATGTTTTTTATGGTCATTTTTCCATAAATAAAGGTTTTCAAATATTATGTCCATGATTGGTTATGCATGCATTGAATTATGTTGCATATAATGCTAATGTCCTATTGATTCCTTAAAGTCATGCATACCTACATACTTAGTATATTCAAAGTACTAACGAATACTTTTTCCTATATGATATCACCATGAAGGGACCGTTGTTCCTCCTCGATCTCCTCCACGTGGCTAACTCAGATTAGTTTGTAGGTTGCTTGTGGTGAGTTCCCATGTTTTTGGAGAAACATTCTTTTTATTCTAAACTTATATTTTGTAGAACATTAAGACTTCTATTATGGTATTTCTTGACACTTATTTTGAGTATGAGCTAGAGACATGTCTTATCCCCCTCCAAGTCTATTAGTAGAGGTATGTTTGGACATAAATGGAAAATATTTTGAAGCTGTTAAGGATTTTGTTCTATGATATTTCCCTTTTTTATTTCCCCTTTTTATTGTATTTCATTACATATGAAAAGCAAAATGAATGCTAAGAGACTTGAGTGAGGTACCTTCGGGTGTCTCATTCATCGTGTCACATCTAGGCCCTAGGCTTGGGTCATGATAAACTTGGTATCAAAGCTCAAAATTTTGAAATCGTCCTTAGAGTCCAACATACCGCATCGACTAGAGTCTTGTTCATCGGTGTGAAGCGCGCCACATCTATGAATAGGAGGGTATGAGGCATTTTAGAAAAAGCATCACTTCTTTCATGATCCCATCATGCGATAGAGTTGAACCCTATAAGAATTCTTTCCAACTCATACCCTACGTATTTCAGAATATGTCTCATTAAGAAGAAAGAAACCAAGAGATTGGTCAAGATGGTAGCCTTTCTATTCCTGATGACCCATCTTCAAATGTCGATATCTCTAATGTGGAGATTCGTTATGCCCTCATGTGGTTGGTTAGAGTTGTGACCGCTCAATTAAATCAACACAAAGTAACTCCGGTGAACATGAATGTTAAAAAAAGGAAATGGGTGAATAAAAGGAGTAATATTGAAGGTAATGACTTTAACCGCCATAAGATGTCAAAGGGGGAGACTTCTGGCCTTTTTTCTAGGAAGGGTGATGGCAAGGAAAAGTCCTTCCTCTCATATGGAAAGTGTGGTAAAAACCATGTAGGGGAGTGCTTGAATGGCACAAAGAGTTGTTATAGTTGTGAAAAAAGTGTACATAAGGAAAAGGACTGCCTAGTGTCATCTAGAAAAGGGAGGCAGTCCAAGAATGTTCAAGGTGAGGTAGGACTTCTCAATCTAATCCCGGTGGTAGTTTTAGTACATCTACTTTTCCCAAGTGTTCCAAGTGTGGGAAAATCATATGGGAGAGTGCTTTGCGGGGTTGAATGCTTGCTTTAGGTGTGGAAAACTGGGTCATCATGCAAGGGAGTGTAGGAGTAGTACTAGACCTTGGACTCTAGCCCAAACTATAGGTCATCCGGATTAAAATTCTACTACTTCGGGTGGCGGTCAGCACAAAGACAGATTTTGTGACCTTCAAACTCACCAGGAGTTAAAGGATTCGCCTGATGTTGTGACTGTTAAGTTAAAGGTTTTAGATTTCGATGTTATTTTGGATGGATTGGTTTCATGCATTATATGTTTCTATAGATTATAGAACTCGTAGAGTCAAGTTTCAATTCCCAAGTGAGTCTATTCTTGAATGGAAGGGTCATGATTTGGCAGTTAAGGGTAGATTCATTTCTTATCTTGAAGCCTGGGAAATTAATTATGTCACGACTCGACCTAGGATCTAGTCATAATACGGAGATCAAAACCCCAAAGGGCTCTAACCAAGCCTATTTTACATATCATAAGCATATATAAGGTAAAATAAAAGCAGAAACATCATAAGAAAGTCTAAACTATGAATAAAAGTTTAAGAATGTCACATGACAACATAAACTTGAAACATTTGTCCAACTAGATGCCTCTACACATGAGTATGGACAGGGGCTAAGACATGTACCTAGCTCACCCTTAATATGAAACATAACAAAAGTCTTTGAAACAATAACTAACTCGATGACTAGTACCTGATAAATGAGGACTCATCACAAACACCATCGAATAGAAAAGCTTAACTAGCCATGTGGTCGAATATGATCTTCAACCTCAACCCCTATATTATGAGATAATGTAGGCAAAAAGTATGTATTAGTACATTAGAATGTACTAAGTATTTGGGCGTGACATGCAACGTAAATCATGGAATGCAATGGTCAAGTAAAACACATGATAAGATGAGGTAAGTAAAGTCATGAGAAAATTATTTTGACCCAAGCATTTGAAAAGCATAATTTAAACTCTTAGCATACATAAGAGATCATACATATGTGGGATAGGAACCATAACCGGCAATAAGACCATATGAGTTATAACATGGAATCCCAATGTCTCCCCATAGGGGAGACTACTTGCCTAGGTAGACTCCTACACGCCTAAGTAGATCCACTAAGTGGTTATGTGAATCAGGTACTCACCCCTAGTTCTTAGACTCGGGTACTCGCCTCCAAGCCTTGATATTTTGGGTACTTACCTCTTAGAGATTTGGGTATTCACCTCTGATCCCTTTATACCTAAGGTGGCACGTAGTTATGCGATAAGAGACTTTATATAAAAATCTCATATTTCGAGTTCCCACCTCAAGTCCATATTTGGTGCTAAGTCAAATCCCATGGAATACATACATAACATAGAAATCATAATTTCATATATCATAGTCATTATCATAGGTTTGAAATCATAGAGTAGCTCATTTTTATAACATGAGTGCAATGTGGGCATTGTCCTTCCACATTACAAATCATACATACATAGACATAATTCATACTTGGAAATTTATGGTCATAGCTTATACTTGAAATTAGGGTAAGATATGAATGCATGATCAATTGACTTGAAAATCATGAAATTGACTTGAAAATATGTATGATCATAAACTTTCTTTCAGCCCATACATAATTCATATAGATAATATCATTAGGAAGTATAATTGAAAATACTTATATTTTACATCATGAACCCTAAAAATCAAAATAAGAGAAATTCATGGAAAACTCTTCAATTCGATAAAATGACCATTAATTTATATCAAAATAGACTCATGCTCTTACTTTGAATCATAATTCATGCAGTAGGAATAGAGATCATAAAACTCATAAAATACCATATTTTAATTTGATAGAAAACCTTGGGAAATTGATTGGGCTTCATGGATGAAAGAATCCATGAATCAATACCCACATACCTTATGTGAGAACACCAAATAATTTGGAAGAACTTGAGTATTTTGATGGAGAGCTTGAGTGAATTTACTTGAAGTCTTCAATGTAGTCCTTGAGAATCTTTTGTAGAGAGAGAAATATTTGAATAGGTGAATTGTAGAAGAATAAATAGAATTAGAGGTTTATGTTACTTTATAGAGCTGAATTAGGTCCTAAAAACGTCTAGGTTCATTAGCTAACAATTAGGGAAAAGTCTAAAGTGCCTTTGCTAAAAACTAAATTCGACCAGAAAATACATTGCCAGGTCTGCGACGTAGAGGCAAGCAAGTCTGCGATGCGGACTTGCTACGCACTTTACTGTTTTGTGCAATTTTTTCAAAAATCTATCTTTCGATATATGGGTCCTAAAAATCCACCGATACTATTTTCCCGCAGGTTTTGATCCCTTGATCGATATTCCAAACTCATATTTTCCAAAAAGATTTAGGATAATGCATTACATGAGCGGCCTATTCCCAAGGCATTCTTAAGGCACTTATGAGCATTTTGAGGTATATTACAGATTAGTAAAGGTTGCATTTATCATATGGCGAGGTTTAGCGGTGCCAACTCCGAAAGTACTTCTTTAGAGTGGTTCCTATGATGGTGTTGCAAGATGGGTCCAAATCGTCTTTGGTGGTGGATGTTAAGTGGAAATAAGAACTTGAATCATCAATGGTAGAGTTGAAGGAAATGGTGGGAGATAAGGAGGTAGAAGTCTGTTCCCAAGGGGGAGATGGAGTACTTATTTATCAAGGTCGGTTGTGTGTTCCAATGTTAATGATAGTAGACGAGTCATGATAGATAGAGAGAGAATGACTATTCTGTATTATGATAATTGTGGTATACTTATTCTATTTAAGGTTATTGACATATAGGAAGAGCTAGATGGGATCTTGTAGGGTGCTAAATAGATAGGCCAGAGTATATTGATGTGTCCTTAGTAGGAATTAGTGCAAATATGGGTGTAGAGATGCTAAGGTAGACGTTAGAATTCTTGAGTGATTTTGACTTTAAGGGAGCTATAAAAAGGTTAGAATGGTAGGATTGAATACGTGGTTGTAGGTATATGAGTGATGGTAATAGGCTATTTATGAATCCTCATTAAGGGTTTCAAATGAGTGTATTATAATAGTTATAGGACTAGGCTTGAATATGGTATTGATGGCATGTGGGTGAGTGTACGATGCTTAGATGTTTCGTTATTAGGTCTTGAGGTTTGTGGAATATAGTAGTAAGGGGTAGTACTCTTGGAATGGATCTTCCTATAGAGGTATAGGGTCCTAAGGCTTTTTGGTAAGGTGGCCTATGAATGTGATTTGTCATTGGTGTTAGCTTCGGTTAATCCGGTATTCAATATGTCTATGTTGAGAAAGTGTGAAGGTGATCCAAGTTCCATTGTGCCTTTTGAAGTAGTGAATGTTGAAGAATACTTGACCTATGAATAGGTCCCAGTTTAGATTTTAGACTGTTAAGTCAAGAGATTGAGGAACAAGGAAATTGCATTCGTTAAAGTCCTTTGGAGGAATCAAAAAGTTGAAAGCGCCACATGGGAAATAGAAGCGGATGTGATGAAACATTATCCTCAACTTTTCCATTTTACTCAAGCCTAAAGTACTAATTCATTTATGTATAAGTATTTAAGACTATTATGTTTCAGTTTTCCCAAGTCTTCATATGCATGCATATTCAAAAAGTTGATTTTTTTAAAGTTATGATTTATGCTAAAGTTTAAAGATTTCATGTTTGATGAATTTCAAGTTTCATTATATATATTTTGGGTTTCTAGTCCTCATGCCATGTCCTTTTTATACTAGTGATTCTCATTCGAGGATGAATGTTCCAAAGGGGGGATATTGTAACACCCTAAAAGTTTTTATGCCAAGACCCAAACCATTCTTTATATGTATATAGACTTGAACTCGATGACTTTTAATTTTACATATGAGTTAAAATCAATTCCTAAGTATTTAAAGGGTATTATATGGAGTTTAGGGTCATAAGGGATCTTTAACACCAAGCCAAGTCCAAAGAATTTCTATCAATTAAGTTTTCGAATGAGTCCATATAAGGGTCAACTTTAAGCGACCATATCTCTCCAAATATTAAGATTTAGGTGATACATGACCTATCAAATTAAAGATCTTTGAGTCTTCTTTCCAACGCCGCCAAGTTTGACTCATTTGGAGTTCAGAGTAAAACATTATGGCCATTTTAGTGAAGCTGCTCAGATAGGAGAGTACCATGACCCATGGTAGCCTTCCATGAAACTCAATATGGTCCGTAGTGGCCGTCCGTGAAAGACACTTTTTTAACCAGTTTAAGCCCTGGGATTATTTGTGAGCACCATGACCCGTGGAGGTCTTTTGTGAACCTCAGTACGGTTCGTAGTGGCCGATTGTGAAGAAGGTTCAAAGACTTCTCTACAACATGTTACAAAATATTTTTCCAAGTCTTTACCACGGGACCCCACCACTGGTCCGTGGTGGGCATCACGGACTGTGAAGGTTCCCCGTAAAGCTAGTTCTGGCCAGATCTTTAAAGGAATATTTTAGTTTTTTCCTGCGTTTTAACTCAAAGTGAGGCCGTTTTGAAGGAAAAATTCACCAATCTAAAAGTCTCTAAGTCTTCCTATACTTATTCACTCACCCTCATCCTAAGAACGCAAACCATAACCTCCCAAGTTCTCTCAAAGTTTCCTTCATCCTCAAGAAAGGTTCTAGGGTTTCAATCCAAGAAGATCAAGCCTCCATTTCTTTTCAAGTTTTGAATTAAGAGTTTCATTCCCCAAGGTATGTGGTTTTTCATCCATGGGTCATTCTACTCATGGATCCCAAATATTTTCTCAAACTAGCATTTAAATTCGAAATGATAAAATCTTGTGGCTTTTACATGATTATTCTAAATGCATAGATTATGATATATTTAAAATTACCTTACATATATTGATGTATATTCACTCTTGATTTCATAAAGTTATGATGTTATTAAAATGCCTATATGAAGGCTTGAAAAGAGTTTCAAGACATATATGGTGGGTTTCTTTATGAATGTGTATTTTATGCATTTCCATCACTCCCATGTATGCAAGAAGTCTTTAAAGGCATTGAAAGGTTTTTGTGAAATGAAACTACCTAGTTTCCTATGATAAAGTAAAGTTGAAATAAAGTTTGACTTCAATGAATGTTACGAAGTAAATGCTTATGAAGGGGAGTCTATATGAAATGATTAATTGATGAAAGGGCTTCTTAGACAAAGTAAGGTTTCAATGTGAAAGGACAATTCTCACATTGAATCAAATGAAATGTTTAAGATTATAAAATGACATGTATGACATTCCTATATGCCATCAATGCTTTTGAACATTTTTCAAAAAGTAGGTACGATTAGCATGGTACTCAGAATACCATCACTGATTGTAGACCTAATTTTCTTATAAATCAAGGTTCATTAGAAGGATTGTAAATAGGGTATGATAGCCATGATGATATTATAAACCAAAGGTTTTAACAAGCTATTTCACCGATTGATATTTTAATTTTAAAGTTATATAACGCTTATGTTATATTGATGCTTAAACGTTATTCCATGTGATTTGGACCAAGCACCGACTGTAGAATATTGAGGGGGACTCGACCGAAGGGTTTCTTAAGTAAAGTCTCATATTGCTTTAATTATATGCCACCATAGGAGCCCTTGTCAGCTAAGCCTTTGTAGCCATCAAATGTTAAAGTTAAAATTAAAGAATGTTTAAAGTTGATCAGAGTTCTACCTGGCAAGTAGTCTCCCTGTGCCAACGTAGGGGATATGTTGGATTATATGTAATAGCTCACATGGTCTTAAATGTCGGTTATGGTCATCTCTCCATAAATAAAGGTTTTCAAATATTATGTGCATGATTGATTATGCATGCATTGCATTATATTTCATATTATGCTAATGTCCTATTTATTCCTTAAAGTCATGTATGCCTACATACTTGATAAATTCAAAGTACTAATGCATACTTTTTCCTACATGATATCACCATATAGGGACCGGTGTTCCTCCTCGATCTCTTCCACGTGGCTAGCTTAGATTAGTTTAAAGATTGCTTCTGGTGAGTTCCCATATTTCGGGAATAACATTCTTTTTATTCTAAGCTTATGTTATATATAATATTTACACTTCTATTACGGCATTTTTTTATACTTATTTTAAGGGTGAGTTCGGGACATGTCTTAGCCACCGCCAAGTCTATTTATAGAGGTATGTTTGGACACAAATGGAAAATGTTTTAAAGCGGCTAAGGACTCTTGTTCTATGATATTTCCCTTAGTCCCTTTTCCTTTCTTTATTTCCTTTTTTTATTGTATGTCAGTACCTATGAAAAGCTAAATGAATGCTAAGAGTCTTGGGTGAGGTACCCCTGAGTGTCTCATTCGCCGTGTCACGTCTAGGCCCTAGGATTTGGTCATGACAACAAGGATAATTAAGTTTATTTTCTGCGTCTCATGCTTAGTGTCCAAAAAGTGCAAAACGACCATGTTGGTTATCAAGATAGACATCTCCCGATTAATGACTTATGCCGAAACAATCAAAGACGAGTAGTTGAGGGAGAGGTATAGAGGGTTGAAGAAAGCTAGAGTAAATGGTGGAGGGTCCAACCCTCAAAGGTCCGGTTATGGTAGCAATGACAAAGGTTAAGGTGGGCAATGGTTTATGGGACAAGGTTTCACTAATACTCCTCTTCCCATGTTCAACACAGATAAGGGTCCTAATCAAATGGTCCTAAGAGATAATATTGGCACCCCAGCTTTTCCCCCATGTAGGAAGTGTGGGAGGACCTACAAAAGGGAGTGTTTGGCGGGCTCAAATATGTTCTTCAAGTATGGCAAACTAGGTCATCATGCTCGAGATTGTATAAATGGTGGTGATGGTAGGCCCCAAGGCCACGTTGCCCATGGCCAACAAACTCAGGGCGGTGGCTAATGCCCCATCCATTTCTATGCTTTTCATGAGAGGCAAGAGGTTGAGGAAGCACCTAATATTGTTATCGGTATGTTAAAGATCTTTACTTTTGATGTGTATACATTGTTGGACCCTGGTACAATCTTTTCATTTGTTACTCCATTGTTAGCTTATAGGTTTGATATATTGCCTGAAATATTGGTAGAGCCTTATTTGGTGTCTACCCCCGTATGTGAGTCGGTTGTGGCTAGAAAGGTTTATAGGGGTTGTCATGTGTCCATCTTGCATAAAGTCGTTCCTTATGATCTTATAGAGCTTGCCATGGTAGATTTTGATGTCATCCATAGGATGGATTGGTTATATGTATCTTATACTTTCATAGATTGTATGACTCGTCGAGTCATATTTTCATTCCTAAATGAGTCCGTTCTTAAATGGGAGGGTCGTGATTTGATAGTGAAAGGTAAGTTCATTTCGTATCTTAAGGCCCAAAAATTTATTGATAACGGTTGTATTTACCACATAGTGAGAGTTATGGATGTCATCTCTGAAAGTCCTCCTCTTGAGTCGGTCCCCTTAGTCAATGAGTTTCTCGATGTCTTTCCCGATGACTTTCCCGGTGTCCCTCTCAAAAGAAAAGTTGATTTTGGTATTGATCTTCTCCCCGATACCAAACCTATCTCTATCTCTCCTTACCGAATGACCCCAACAGAATTGAAAGAGTTGAAGGAACAATTGAAGGACTTCTATAAAAGAGGTTCATAAGGCCTAGTATTTTGCCTTAGGGTGTTCCTGTGCTATTTGTAAGAAAGAAGGATGGTTTTTTCGAATGTGCATAGACTACCGGAAATTGAATAATATAACTATTAAAAACAAGTATCCACTTTTTAGGATACACAACTTGTTTGATCACTTGCAAGGGGAAAGTCACTTTTCCAAGATCGACCTTCGGTCCGGCTATCACCAACTAAGGGTGAGGGAGTGTGACATTCGCAAGATGGCATTCCAGATAAGATATGGTCACTTTGAGTTTGTGGTATTGAGTTTTGGGTTGACGAATGTGCCGGTGGTGTTCATGGACCTAATGAATAGGGTGTTCAAACCCTACCTTGATACTTTTATTGATGATATTTTGATCTACTCTTAGAGTGAGGAAGAACATAAGGATCATTTTGGAGTTGTGTTCCAAAAGTTGAAAGATAGACAATTATTTGCAAAATTTAGCAAGTGTGAGTTTTGGTTGAAGAAGGTGGCCTTTCTTGGTCACACAGTATCCGGCAAGGGGATTAAGGTTGATCCTAAGAAAATGGAGTCGGTCAAGAATTGGCCTAGACCATTGTCTCCTTCAGACATTAGATGCTTCTTGGGGATAGCCGGTTACTATAGAAGATTCGTCGAAGGGTTTTCTTCCATCTCTTTTCCTATGACACAGTTGACTCAAAAGAAGGTGAAATTCAAATAGATGAATGAGTTTGCAAACTTTGAAAGATCGACTTACCTCTATTTCTATTTTGACTCTACCAGAAGTATTAGAAGGGTTTGTGATTTATTGTGATGCTTCGAAGATTGGTTTAGGTTGTGTATTAATGCAAAATAGTAAGGTTATAGCCTATGCTTCTAGGCAATTGAAAGTGCATGAGTGTAACTACCTTACCCATGATCTTGAGTTGGCGGCCGTTGTTGTTTCTTTGAAAATTTAGTGACACTACCTCTATGGGGTTCATTTAGATGTGTAGACCGATCATTAAAGCCTTCAATATGTGTTCACCCAAAAAGACATCAATCTAAGACAAAGAAGGTGGTTAGAGCTCCTCAAGGAATATGACATGAGTGTGCATTATCATTTGGGTAAAGCCAATGTGGTTGCCAATGCACTTAGTAGAGTGTCTATGGGGAGTGTGGCCTATGTTGATGAAGGAAAGAGAGAGTTGGTGAAAGATGTTCACCAGTTTGCTAGACTATGGTTGAAGTTGTACGGTACCGGTGATGGTGGTATGGTTATCCAAAATAGGTCCGAATCCTTCTTGATGATGGATGTTAAGTCAAAATAAGACCTTGACCCGACACTTGTCGAGTTAAAGAAGTTGGTGAAGGAAAAAAGGTAAAGGTCTTTTCACAAGTGGGAGATGGGGTG
Source organism: Solanum dulcamara (assembly GCF_947179165.1). NCBI lineage: Eukaryota > Viridiplantae > Streptophyta > Magnoliopsida > Solanales > Solanaceae > Solanum > Solanum dulcamara. The sequence continues at coordinate 52,459,393 of NC_077248.1, read as the reverse complement.
TTATATTACCAAGGTTGGTTATGTGTTTTGGATGTGGATGGCCTAAGTTGTTTGATCTTGATGGAGGCATATAATTCTTCATACTTCATTCACCTTGGTTCGATGAAAATGTATTGAGACTTGAAAGAGTTGTATTGGTGGGGTGGCATGAAGAAGGACATAGCAAGGTTCATGGCCGAATGTCCAAATTGTCAACAAGTGAAGGCCAAACATTAGAGGCTAGGTGGTCTAGCCCAAGATATTAAAATCCTTACTTGTAAATGGAAAGATGTGAATATGGATTTTCTAGTGGGTTTGCTTCACACTTGGAAGCGACTTGATTCGATTTGGGTGATTGTTGATAGAATGACTAAGTCGGCTCACTTCCTACTAGTTAAGAATTCCTATAGGGCCGAAGATTATGCATAGTTATATATTCGGGAGTTGGTGAGATTGCATGGTGTGCCATTGTCAATCATTTTGGATTGTGGTTCTCAATTCACTTCTCACTTTTGGAGATTATTTCAAAAGGGCCTCAGTACTAAAGTAAAGTTAAGCACCATATTCTATCCTCAAATCGATGGGCAATCCAAAAGAAAAATTCAAACCCTAGAGGATATTTTAAAGGATTATGTGTTGGAGTTCAAAGGGTGTTGGGATAATTACCTACTGCTCATTGAATTTGCTTACAATAATAGTTACCACTCGAGTAGTGAGATGGCGCCGTTTGAGGCTTTGTATGGAAGGCGATGTAGATCCTCGGTTGGTTTAAAGTAGGTGAGATAACAATATAAGGTCCCGATTTGGTACTTGATGCTTTAGAGAAGGTTAATATCATTAGAGAAAGGTTGAAGATAGCTCAAAGTCATCAAAGGTCATATCCGACACTAGAAGAAGGGATCCTGAATTTAATGTAGATAATTGGGTGTATTTGAAGGTTTCACCCATGAAGGGTGTGGTTCGGTTTGGTAAGAAAGGGAAATTGAGCCTAGGTATATAGGGACTTATAAAATCCTAAAGTGGGTTGGAAAAGTTACGTATGAGTTGGAATTACCTTCGAAAATGATCATGATTCACCCAGTATTGGGAGGAGTATCGAGCACCGAATTGGGTAAGAGTATAGTCCATACTCGAACCAATAAACTATGTCGCCAAATGTAGGAAGGGATGGAATCATTAAAGTCGGATGCTTCCCATGGGATCGAATCGTTAAAGTCGAATATTTCCTATTTTATTATCCTGACATTATAGGACTTGGTTGGATTGGATTCATGATTGGTTGATTCGTTCATACCCTAGCAAGGTATGAATGGGCGCGGAAATAATGTCGGCTTATTGTACTATCACTCGCTCATAAGTGATGGTTTTCGGTTAGAGAAACTCCCAATGGTATGGATTGTGCTTGATATGATTAGTTTGATTGTGATTGCAAATAATTGAGTCGAATTGTAAAACATTGCATAATTCTAAATTGCATATCTATTGAATTGAGTTGATTGCATATGATTGGATTGGATTGGATTGGGTATATGATTGGATTGGGTTGGATATGTGATTGGATTGGATTAGATAATATGTGATTGAATTAGAGTTGATGGTATGTGATCGGATTAGATTGGACACGTGATTGGATTTGATGGGATCGAATTGTAAATGATTTGATTGAACTGTATTGTACATGATTGGATTGGATTGTATGGTATATGATTGGTCTTTGTCTAAAAATGTATTCTTACTTTAGACTTTGATTGAGTCTCTCTTATCTTTCTGATTTGGAGATATTTGAACCAACGTTATTCTTCTTTGAGGTATGTTTCATTCTGCCATATTACATACTCGTACATTCCACGTACTGACGACAATTTGGACCTGCATCATTTTATAATACAGAGATAGATTTAAGAGATCATCAATAGAAGTGCCATTGAGGATCTATACACACTCAGCGTATTGGTGAGTCCTTCCCTACATCTGGAGGACACCGCTTATATCATTCTTGCATTGAGTTAGCCCTTTTCATTTTGATTTGAGGTAGCCATGAACATGTCATTGGCACCAATTAGATAGTAGTGATAGAGGCTTCATAGACTAGATAGTGAAGGGTCGATTGAGTATTTCTTTCCTTAAATTATTCTTGTCAAACTATTTTTAAATGACAAATATTAGAGTTGATTTGTTGAACCATGGCCTTTATTCTTTGAGTTAGATTGATGATTTGAGTTGCCCGCCAAATATTCTCTTTATTTTAAGTCTTCCGCTGATTGAATGAATGAACGGATGTGTGATCAGGCTATGTGGTTCGCTTGGGAGCCAAAAATAGTTTTTGAGTACCGGTTACGTCTAGGGTACCCTCCCAGGGTGTGACAGTAATATAATTTGAGTTTTGACTACATAGCATTACATAACTTAGACAAGTTAAAGAACAGGAGATAAGGATTTCAGCAATAATGGAAGAAGAATGAATGATAGAGAATCATTATAAGGAGATAAGAAGATAAGCTAAGAGACGTGGCTAAATTAGCACCAACCACTATTGAAATAATAGAGTGTGTCATGTGGGTATGCCCACATGTGTCATGTGAGTGCTTTTTTTATCACTATCCTCAAAAAGGGAAAAACTGATAAGCACGCGTCTGTCAGTCCGTGTCAGTTAAAGAAAAGAAACAAATAATGCATGTGACGATGAGTCCCACAGTGCACTCGGCGTGTATTATTTTGAATCTTATCTTAAAGTGTCAGCCATTTATTTTAGGCCACTACTTTATTTCTACTTTATTCCTTAGTTTGTCTATATAAAACACTCTTCTTCATTCGATGAAGAACACAACTTACAACTTAGAGAGAAACCAACCAAACTCATAACATATTCCCCTTTTTCTGTTTGTCTTAACTCAAATCTGTATTGTACTTCGTCGTATAACCAACTATACCTTAGTCTTATTCTTTTAACGAATTCAAGAGGCATATATGTTACCCTATCGGAATAGCTAAAATTTTATTACTTACTCTTTGATAGTGTTTTATTCTGTGATTACTATATGTTATTTATATTTCAATATTTTCAAAGTCTTTTTTATTGTTTGTGTCTTCAAAATATCTTTGTAGAAATGCTTCTTCCTTTTTTAACTCAGATTTATATTGTAGTTCTTCGTATAGATACTGATTAATCAACCTTAGTCTTTTTCTAAAGTAAATATTTGTAACACCCCTCAAAATATTTCCCTAAGATTCGGACTCTTCTTGTATTCGGGTAGGGTCGAACTTAAGTAATGTAACACCCCTCAAAATTTTTCCTAAGATTCGGACCTTTCTTGTACACGTGTAAGGTCGAACTCGGGTATTATGAAGCAATTTCATGAGAAAGATGAGTCTTTGAGAAATTGAGCAGCGTTAGAGGTGATGTAGGGTCATGAAGGACCCCTAGGACCAAGCTAAGTCCAAAAGATCCATCGTGGCTAAGCTTTAAGATGAGTTCGTAAAAGGGATCGACTTCTAACGACCCTATCTTTTGAAAATCGACGATTTGGGTGGCCCACGACCTATCAAATTAAAGGTCATCGAGTCTTCTTTCCAACGCCACTAAAAATGTAAATTTTGGAGTTCGGAGTTGAAAGATATGACGATCCTAAGATGGACTAGCACAGCAGGAATTTCAGGCCTAGGGTTCAACTACTGGAAATCTAGGCTTGGCGCCGTAGTGGAGCGACGTGCCACTATCATGCCAGGAACATGCTTCAGTAGTTTGGTCCCTGGCGTGGTGCGCCACTGCGAGGTGTGTAGGGTTTTTCAAGCCAAAATTCCAGAACCTAGAACCTTTGGCCTTGGCTCTATAAGGGCGCGACGCGCCACTATCGCGCCAGAAACATGCCTTAGTAGTTTGGTCCTTGGCACGGTGCGCCACTAAAAGTTGTGCAGGTTTTTAGGCGTAATTGGCCTTGGTGATGTAAGGGCGCGACGCGCCACTATCGCGCCAAGGTTGTTTATGGCCTATTTTTCAGAATTTTGGAGGAAGGGTAATTTGGGAATTGTCCCAAATTATATATTCACAAGCCTTGAACATTTTTAGACCATTTCTTCAGGCCGCACTCTCTCTCTAAAAGCCCTAGAAATCTCTCTCTCTATCTCTTCTTCTTCTTCTTCTTCTTCTTCTCCTTCATTTCCAACAAAGGTTTGTCCAAGAGCTTTAAGATTTGAGTCCTCCATTGAAGACCCAACATCAAAGTTTTCTTCAAATCTTCACTAAGGTATGTAAGGTTATCCAAAATATGGGTTGAGTCCACCCATGTGCCCTACTCTTGCTTTGAGGTTAGATGTTCATAAAAATAGAGTTTCTTGGTATGGTTTAAGTTTAAATGAGTTTTGTCCCCTAATTATTTGATTCTATATGTATTGATGTTGTTGAGCTAAGAAGTCCCTAAAATGGGCCTTTATGTGAGTATGAGTTGATAAGGATGAATTGTTAAATATGTTTTATTGACCTTTTTAATTATTTAGATTGTGATAAAGGATGTTATTTTCCTAAAAATGTTGTCAATTTTAAAATGTCGAATTTAAGTCTTGAAGTTGTGATGAGTCACAAAGATTTCTCAAATGGATGGAGGTAATGATTGATTATATCTATATATTGATATAAATGTGCATTTAAATTTCTTTTGAAGAGATGATTGAGATTGATCGGATAGTACGATTGGAAGAGATTTGATTGTGATAGAGTTTATGAGTTGACAAGGTTGTAATGAGACTTGTCGATATGAGTTGATTGAGTTGATTGGATGGAGTTTTATGAGCATTGAATCTTGGGAGGAGTATCGAGCACCGAATTGGGCAAGAATATAGTCCATACTCGAACCTAATACCTGTGTTGCCAAACGTAGGGGGGATTGAACCATTAAAGTCGGATGCTTCCCTGAGAGGTTTGTCCTAACATTATAGGACTTGGTTGGATTGGATCCATGATTGGTTGACTCGTTCATGCCCTAGTAAAGTATGAACGGACGCGGCAACAACGTCGGCTTGTTGTACTGTCACTGGCTCATAAGTGATGGTTGTCGGATAAGAGAAACTCCCAAATAGGTCTTGATAGTACTCTGAGTTAGACTGAGTTGAATGATATGTGATTGGTCCCGTCTAAATTATATTCTTATTTAGACTTAGGACATTTGAGTGAGTTGTCCTGTATATATATATATATATATATATATATATATATATATATATATATATATATATATATATATATATGATTTGAGATTCTGAGTTGACTGATTCTTCCTTGATGTTCATTGTATTCTGCCATTTTACATACTCGTACATTCCATGTACTGACGCCAGTTGGCCTGCATCATTTCATGATGCAGAAACAGGTACTAGAGATCATCAACCGACGCTCCGTTGAAGATTCACATACACTCCCAGCTAGTTGGTGAGTCCTCCTAATTTCCGGAGGATGTTGAGTTTTCTTGTATAGTTTGTTGTCGTTTCCTTTATTTTGATTGTTGGTAGCCATGGACCTGTCATTGATACCTTTTAGACTTTGATAGAGGCTTCATAGACTGGAGTGTGGGGAGGTTGAACAGTTATTTTGAGGAGTCGTATTATATTTGTTTGTTGAGTTGATGAATGTTTGGCCTTCGGCCCCCATATTGTGAATAGTATTTCATTAATTGAGTTTCCGCTAAGAGAATATGATTGAATGAATATGTGACTGGACCAGGTGGTTCGCTTGGAGGTCAGAAATGGCCTTCGAGTGCCGGCCACGCCTAGGGTACCCTCCTGGAGCGTGACAAACATGGTATCAGAGCCTAGAGTTCAAGTGTCCTAGGGAGTCTATAAAGCCGTGTCTAGTAGAATCTTGCTTATGGGTGTGTTGTGCACCACACTTATAATCAGTAGGCTATGAGACATTAGGAATTATTTCACTTCTTTCATACTCTGAATCCATGCAATGGAGTTAAACTCTATGAAACTTCCCTTCTAATTCGTGCATTTATACGTTATAGATAATGCCTCCAAAATGTACTGCTAGCCAAAGGAATGCCGATAATGCAGAGATGCCTCAGTCTGAGGTACGCCCGACAAGGGCTAGAGGCCGACCTACGAGGTATATGGAGGCACCCCAAGTGCCTGCAACTCCACCTGACCCCATGTTAGAGGCGGAGTTTCGAAGGGCAATTGCAATGCTCACGCAACTAATGGCTGCCCGAAATGGTACCCAGAGTTCGCCGACACTTAGCTCTAATTCCCAAGAGCCGTCTGCTGCCACTAGAATTAGAGACTTCCTGAGGATGAATCCGCCAGCATTCATGGGTTCTAAGGTTGATGAAGACCCCTAAAACTTTATTGATGAGATGTGGAAAATTCTGAAAGCTATGCATGCTACGGAAATTGAGGGGGTTGAGTTGGTGTCTTATCAACTCAAGGATATGGCAAACATCTGGTATAACCAATAGGAGCAAGGTAGGGGTGAGGATGCTGAACCTGCTAGGTGGGATGAATTTGAGGGAGCCTTTCTTGACCACTTCTTTCCCCGAGAATTGAGGGAAGCGAAAGTGGAGGAATTTGTAAATCTAAAACAAGAAGGCATGACTGTTAAGGAATACAGCCTAAAGTTCATCTAGTTATCCAGGTATTCTCCAGAAATGATCCCAGATGTGAGGTCAAAGATGAGGAAGTTCGTCTCCGGATTAGGGAGGCATGTGAAGAAGGAGTGCAAAGCAACATTGTTGATCTCGGACATGGATATTTCCAGATTGATGGTGTATGCTCAACAGGTAGAGGATGAGAAAAGAAAGGATAGAGAGGAGAACTTGAGCAAGAAGGCAAGATCAGCGGGGCATGAGAGCGAATAGAGGCAAAACAAGGGCAACAGGTCCTTCTTCTAGAAGAGGCCTTCCAACTATGCCTCATCTACCACCAGTGCACCTATGCCGTAGAACAGGTATGATCGGCCGGGTCAGAGTCGCCAGAATTTTAGACCCCAGGGTTATCAATCCCAGGCCAGTGTAAGTCAAGGTTCAAGGGGGAAGCCACCATGCGACAAGTGTGGTAGGCTCCACTTGGGAGAATGCAGAGCGGGAAGGGTTGGTTGTTATAAATGTGGCCAAATAGACCATTTTCAGAAGGAGTGTCCAGCATGGGGGAATAGAGCCTAGTTCTCTACCACCGCACCGCCAGCTATGGGTAATCAGAGGGGCACTACTTTAGGTATGAGTGGAGGTACAACCCGCATATATGCCATGGGTAGTCGCCCAAATTAAGAGAACTCTCCAAATGTCGTGACAGGTATGATTCGAGTCTCTTCTCTTGACTGTTATATTTTGATGGATCCGGGTGCCACCCTATCTTTTGTAACTCCTTACGTGGCTAGTAAGTTCAATAAAATCCCTGAATGTCTTAGTGAGCCTTTCTACGTAGCTACCCCTGTAGGTGATTTTGTCGTAGCTGAGAAAGTCTATAGAGATTGCACTATGTCAATTCATCACAGAGATACCTTGGCTGACTTGGTTGAGTTAGACATGGTTGATTTTGATATGATCCATGGCATGGACTGGCTCTATGTCTATTATGCCTCTATTGATTGTAGAACTCAGTTGGTCACGTTTAAATTCCCGAATGAGGCTGTCTTAGAGTGGAAGGGTAGTCCTATTGCGCCTAAGGGTAAGTTTATTTCATACCTTAGGGCCAGGAAGCTAATCTCAAAAGGGTGCATTTATCACCTTGTTCGAGTGAAAGATGACAATATTGAGTCTCCATCCCTTGAGTCAGTTCCGATTGTCAATGAGTTTCTGGATGTCTTTCCTGAAGATCTTCCTGGAGTCCCTCCTGATAGGGAGATTGACATTGGGATTGATATTCTTCTTGATACCCAGCCTATCTCAATTCCTCCATATAGAATGGCCCCAGCTGAGTTGAAGGAGTTGAAGGAGCAGTTGAAGGACCTGTTAAATAAGGGATTCATTAGGCCGAGTATCTCACCATGGGGTGGTCTGGTCCTATTCGTGCGAAAGAAGAATGAGTCCCTTAGAATGTGTATTGACTACAGGCAGCTGAATAAAGTTACCGTAAAGAACAAATACCCTCTCCCCAGAATAGATGACTTATTTGATCAACTTTAGGGTACCACGTGTTTCTCAAAGATAGACTTGAGATCCGGCTACCATCAGTTGAAGGTGAGGGAATATGATATTCCGAAGACTGCTTTTCGGACTCATTATGGCCACTTTGAATTTTTGGTCATGTCCTTTGGGTTGACAAATGCCCCCGCAGCTTTCATGGATCTCATGAACCGGGTGTTTAAACCGTATCTTGATATGTTTGTGATTGTATTCATAGATGATATTCTGGTCTACTCCAAGAATGAAGAGGAGCACGCCTATCATCTTAGAGTCATTTTACAAACCTTGAGAGACCAGGTATTGTATGCGAAGTTCTCTAAATGTGAATTTTGTCTTGCATCAGTGGCCTTCTTAGGCCATATTGTATCTGGAGATGACATTCAGGTTGACACTCAGAAAATTGAAGCGATGAAGAATTAGCCCAGACTCACATCCCCGACGGAGATAAGAAGCTTCTTGGGTTTGGCCGGCTATTATCGAAGGTTTGTAGAGGGATTCTCATCTATATCATCACCATTGACTAAGCTAACTCAAAAGAAGGCTAAGTTCCAATGGTCCGATGCTTATGAGGAGAGTTTCCAGAAATTAAAGGCCAAGCTAACCACTGCTCCTGTTCTAGCATTTCCAGATGGAACAGAGGGCTTTGTGGTCTACTGTGATGCATCCAAAATTGGCTTGGGTTGTGTGTTGATGCAAAGAGGGAAGGTGATAGCCTATGCTTCGAGACAGCTTAAGGTTCATGAGCGAAATTACCCAACTCATGACCTTGAGCTGGCAGCTGTAGTGTTTGCACTTAAAATCATGCGCCACTACTTGTATGGAGTGCATGTTGACGTATTCACCGATCACAAGAGCTTACAATATGTCTTCAGCCAGAAGGAACTCAACTTGAGGCAAAGGCAATGGCTCGAGCTACTCAAAGACTACGACATGAGCATCCTCTACCATCTAGGTAAAGCTAATGTTGTTGCTGGTGCTCTTAGCAGGTTGTCCATGGGTAGCACTGCCCATGTGGAGAAGGGAAGGAGGGAATTAGCGAAGGAGGTACATAAATTAGCCTTATTGGGAGTTTGACTCAAAGAGAACAATGAAGGTGGAGTAAACATTCGAGATGGGGCTACATCCTCACTTGTAGCAGAGGTAAAGGAGAAATAAGATCAGGATCCCATCCTTCTCCGGTTGAAGGAAATTGTTCACAAACAAGGGGTGATGGTTTTTACCAAAGGGGGAGATGGTGTGTTGAGGTACCAAAGTAGAGTGTGTGTACCTGATCTTGATGATGTTCGAGAGAGGATTATGGCCGAAGCGCATAGTTCCAGATACTCTATTCATCCAGGCTCCACAAAAATATACCATGACTTGAGGGAAATTTATTGGTGGAGTGGGATGAAGAGAGATATTGCAGAATTCGTTTCCAAGTGCCCAAATTGCCAACAGGTGAAAGTCGAGCATCAAAGGCCATGTGGTTTAGCTCAAAATATAGAAATTACGAAATAGAAATGGGAGATGATCAACATGGACTTTATCACAGGCCTGGTGAAGTCCCGAAAGCAGCACGATTAGATTTGGGTAATTATAGATAGAATGACGAAATCAGCTCACTTCTTGGCGGTTAAGACTATTGACACCGCAGAAGATTATGCAAGGTTGTACATTCGAGAGATCGTCAGATTGCATGGGGTCCCTTTGTCTATCATCTCAGACAGAGGAGCTCAATTCACTTCCCAATTTTGGAAATCCTTTCAGAAGGGATTAGGTTCGAAGGTGAACTTGAGTACAACCTTCCATCCCCAGACAGATGGCGAAGCAGAGCGTACCATCCAGACATTGGAAGATATGTTGAGGGCATGTGTGCTTGACTTCAAGGGAAATTGGGATGATCACTTACCTCTCATAGAGTTTGCATACAACAATAGCTATCATGCAAGCATTCAAATGGCTCCTTATGAAGCTTTGTATGGAAGGAGGTGTAGATCTCCCATTGGGTGGTTTGAAGTTGGTGACGCTGAGTTTATTGGGCCTGACCTTGTTCACCAAGCCATGGAGAAAGTGAGAATTATTCAAGATAGGCTAAAGACAGCCCAAAGCCGCCAAAAATCTTACACCGATGTGAGGAGGAGAGACTTAGAGTTCGAGGTGGATGATTGGGTGTATTTGAAAGTGTCACCCATGAAGGGTGTCATGAGGTTTGGAAGGAAGGGGAAGCTTAGTCCTCGATATATTGGTCCTTACCAAATTTTGAGGCGGATTGGGAGTGTTGCTTATGAGTTGGAGTTACCCTCGGAGCTAGCTTCTATTCATCCGGTATTCCACGTTTCGATGTTGAAGAAGTACTTGGGTGATCCCTCGTTGGTAGTCCTCATTGATAGCGTTGGAATTAAGGATAGCTTGTCTTATGAAGAGGTCCCGGTCCAAATTCTCGATCGCCAAATTCGCAAGTTGAGGAATAAAGAGATCGTCTCAGTCAAAGTCCTGTGGAGAAACTAACTTATTGAGGAAGCCACATGGGAAGCGGAGGAAGCCATGAAATCTAAATATCCACATCTATTCGTGCCTATCGAGGAGAATGTTGAAGGTAATGACCATTTCCTTGACTTGAATTCATTCGTGCATTTTGAGTTTTGATTGGTATTTGTCTGAGAATTTGATTGGTCGAATGACTAAAATTTTGACTGTGATTTATACCCTGAGTGCATTTTTGGTTTCTCGTCATTCGAGGATGAATGATCCCAATGGGGAGATAATGTAACACCCTTCAAAAATTTTCCTAAGATTCGAACCTTTCTTGTACACATGTAAGGTTGAACTCAGGTATTGTGAAGCAATTTCATGAGTAAGATGAGTCTTTGAGAAATTGAGCAGCGTTAGAGGTGATGTGGGGTCACGAAAGACCCCTAGGACTAAGCTAAGTCCAAAAGATCCATCGTGGCTAAGCTTTAGGATGCGTTCGTAAAAGGGATCGACTTCTAATGACCCTATCTTTTAAAAGATGACAATTTCGGTGCCCCATAACCTCTCAAATTAAAGGTCGTCGAGTCTTCTTTCCAACTCTACCAAGAATGTAAATTTTGGAGTTCGGAATCGAAAAATATGATGATCCTAAGATGGACTAGCACAGCAGGAATTTCAGGCCTAGGATTCAACTACTGGAAATCTGGGCTTGGCGCTGCAGTGGAGCGACGTGCCACTATCATGCCAGGAACATGCCTCAGTAGTTTGGTCCCTGGCGCGGTGCGCCACTGCGTGGTGTGTAGGGTTTTTCAAGCCAAAATTCCAGAACCCAGAACCTTTGGCCTTGGCGCTATAAGGGCGCGACGCGCCACTATCGCGCTAGAAACATGCCTTAGTAGTTTGGTCCTTGGCACGGTGCGCCACTAAAAGTTGTGCAGGTTTTTAGGCGTAATTGGCCTTGGTGATGTAAGGGCGCGACGCGCCACTATCGCGCCAAAGTTGTTTATGGCCTATTTTTCAGAATTTTGGAGGAAGGGTAATTTGGGAATTGTCCCAAATTATATATTCACAAGCCTTGAACATTTTTAGACCATTTCTTCAGGCCGCATTCTCTCTCTAAAAGCCCTAGAAATCTCTCTCTCTATCTCTTCTTCTTCTTCTCCTTCTCCTCTATTTCCAACAAAGGTTTGTCCAAGAGCTTTAAGATTTGAGTCCTCCATTGAAGACCCAACATCAAGGTTTTCTTCAAATCTTCACTAAGGTATGTAAGGTTATCAAAAACATGGGTTGAGTCCACCCATGTGCCCTACTCTTGCTTTGAGGTTAGATGTTCATAAAAATAGAGTTTCTTGGTATGGTTTAAGTTTAAATGAGTTTTGTCCCCTAATTATTTGATTCTATATGTATTGATGTTGTTGAGCTAAGAAGTCCCTAAAATGGGCCTTTATGTGAGTATGAGTTGATAAGGATGAATTGTTAAATATGTTTTATTGACCTTTTTAATTATTTAGATTGTGATAAAGGATGTTATTTTCCTAAAAATGTTGTCGATTTTAAAATGTCGAATTTAAGTCTTGAAGTTGTGATGAGTCACAAAGATTTCTCAAATGGATGGAGGTAATGATTGATTATATCTATATGTTGCTATAAATGTGCATTTAAATTTCTTTTGAAGAGATGATTGAGATTGATCGGATAGTACGATTGGAAGAGATTTGATTGTGATAGAGTTTATGAGTTGACAAGGTTGTAATGAGAATTGTCGATATGAGTTGATTGGATGGAGTTTTATGAGCATTGAGTCTTGGGAGGAGTATCGAGCATCGAATTGGGCAAAGGTATAGTCCATACTCGAACCCAATACCTATGTTACCAAATGTAGGGGGGATTGAACCGTTAAAGTCGGATGCTTCCCTGAGAGGTTTGTCCTGACATTATAGGACTTGGTTGGATTGGATCCATGATTGGTTGACTCGTTCATGCCCTGGCAAAGTATGAACGGATGTGGCAACAACGTTGGCTTGTTGTACTGTCACTGGCTCATAAGTGATGGTTGTCGGATAAGAGAAACTCCTAAATAGGTCTTGATAGTACTCTGAGACAGACTGATTTGAATGATATGTGATTGGTCCCGTCTAAATCATGTTCTTGTTTAGACTTTGGACATTTGAGTGAGTTGTCCTGTATATATATATATATGATTTGAGATTCTGAGTTGACTGATTCTTCCTTGATGTTCGTTGTATTCGGCCATTTTACATACTCGTACATTCCATGTACTAACGCCAGCTGGCCTGCATCGTTTCATGATGTAGAGACAGGTACTAGAGATCATCAACCGACGCTCCGTTGAAGATCTACATACACTCCCAGCTAGTTGGTGAGTCCTCCTAGTTTCTGGAGGATGTTGAGTTTTCTTGTATAGTTTGTTGTCATTTCCTTTATTTTGATTGTTGGTAGCTATGGACCTGTCATTGGCATCTTTTAGACTTTGATAGAGGCTTCATGGACTGGAGTGTGGGGAGGTTGAACGGTTATTTTGAGGAGTCGTATTATATTTGTTTGTAGAGTTGATGAATGTTTGGCCTTCGGCTCTCATATTGTATATAGTATTTCATTAATTGAGTTTCCGCTAAGAGAATGTGATTGAATGAATGTGTGACTGGACCAGGTGGTTCAATCGGAGGTCAGAAATGGCCTTCGAGTGCCGGCCACGCCTAGGGTACCCTCCCGGGGCATGATAATTGTGGAGCATTTGCAGGAGATAAGACGAGTCCTTGAGAAATTGAGAAGTGCTAGAGGTGATGTGGGATCACGAAGGACCCCTAGGACCAAGCTAAGTCCAAAAGATTCGTCGTGGCTAAGTTTTAGGATGAGTTCATATAAGGGGTCGACTTTTAACGATCCTATCTTTTGAAAGACGACAATCTGGGTGGCCCACGACCCATCAAATAAAAGGTCGTCGAGTCTTCTTTCCAACGCCACCAAGAATGTAATTTTTGGAGTTCGGAGTCGAAAGATATGACGATCCTAAGATGAACTAGCACAGTAGAGATTTTCAGGCCTAGGTTGCAATTGCTGGAAAACTGGGCTTGGCGCCGTAGTGGCGTGACGCGCCACTATCGCGCCAGAAACATGCCTCAGCAGTTTGGGCTCTGGCACGGCGCGCCACTAAAAGGTATGCAGGGTTTTTCAAGCCAATTTCCAGAACCCAGAAAATATTGGCCTTGGCACTTTAAGGGTGCGACGCGCCACTATCGCGCCAGAAACATACCTCAGTAGTTTGGTCTCTGGCGCGGCGCGCTACTGTGAGGTATGCAGGTTTTAGGCATAATCAGCCTGGCACTGCAATGGCACGATGCACCACTATCACGCCAGGTGAATTTTTGCCTATTTTTAAAAACTTTTGAGAAGGGGCAATTTGGGAACTTACCCAAATTATATATGTATCACCCTAGACTATTTTGAGATCATATTTTCAGCTACCACTCTCTCTCTAAAAAGCCCTAGGAGTTCTTCTCTCTCTCTCTCTCTTCTTCTTCCTCTCCAAATCCTCCTCCAACAAGAAGAGTTCCAAGAGCTTCAAGGTTTGAGTTCTCCATTGAAGACCCAACCACAAGGTTTTCTTCAAGTCTTCACTAAGGTATGTAAGGCTATCCAAAATATGGGTTGAGTCCACCCATGTGTCCTACCCTTACTTTGAGGTTAGATGTCCATAAAAATGGAGTTTCTTTGTATGTTTTAGGTTTGAATGAGTTTTGTCCCCTATTTATTTGATGCTATATGTGTTGATATTGTTGAGCTAAGAAGTTCCTAAAACCTTCATGTTAGTATGAGTTGATGGAGATGACCTGTTATTATGTTTTGTTGATCTCTTTAGCCATGTGATTATGTTGCTTAAGTCAATTTCCTTAAATGTGTTATTCTACTTGTGTTGTTGAGCTAAAGTCATAGAGTTATGATGAGTCTTGAGGAGATATCATAAATGCTTACCTAAATGAGGCTTGATTGAGTTAATTGGAGGATAGAATTGACGAGTGGACGAGGTCCTAAATGGAACTTGCCATTATGACTTAATTGAGTTGAAATGAGAATAGAGTTGATGAGTTGGCAATGTCCCACATGAAACTAGCCGTGAGGGATTGTTTGAGATGATTGGAGGGAGTCTTATGAGCATAGAGTCATGGGAGGAGTATCGAACACCGAGGCGGGCGAGATAATAGTCCGTACTCAAACCCCAGGAACTACCCCGCCAATGTAGGTGGGTATGGAACCGTTAAAGTCGGATGCTTCCCATGGGATCGAATAGTTAAAGTCAGATGTTTTCCATTTATTTGTCCTAAAATGATAGGACTTGACTAATTGATGGTATCCATGATTAGGGAGGCGTTCATGCCTTGGCAAGGTACGGACGGACGTGGCAACAACGTCTAATTATTGTACTATCACCGGCTCATAGGTGATGGTTGTCGGATTAGAGAAACTCCCATTTAGGTCTTGATAGTGCTCCAAGTCAGTTGAGTTGAGTGGTGAGTTAGTCCCGTCTAAACTATTCTTTTTTAGACTTAGGACACTTGAGTGAGTTGTCATGTATGTATGAGTTGAGACCCTGAGTTGATGTTGATGTTTCCTTGATGTTTGTTTCATCCAGCATTTTACATACTCGTACATTCCATGTACTGACGCCATTTGGCCTGCATCATTTCATGATACAGATACAGGTACTAGAGATCATCAACCGGCTCTCCGTTGAAGATCCACATACACTCCCAGCTAGTTGGTGAGTCCTCCTAGTTTCCGGAGGATGTTGAACTTTATTGTATAGTTTTGTTGTAGTTTCCTTTACTTTGATTTCTTGGTAGCCATGGGCATGTCATTGGCACCTCCTGGACTTTGATAGAGGCTTCATAGACTAGAGTGCGGGGAGGTTGAACTGTTATTTTGAGGAGTCCTATTATACTTATTTTGTTGAGTTAAACATGTTTGGCCTTCGGCCCCCATATTGTAAATAGCATGTTATAATTTAGCCTTCCTTTGAGCGTATATGACTGAATGACGAAATGATTGAGTTAGGTGGTTTGCTTGACGGTCAGAAATGGCTTTCAAGTGCCGGTCACGTCTAAGGTACCCTCCCGGGGCGTGACAAGATTTTTCATAAATTTTATCCTAATGCAACATAAACTTTTTTAACTTGCTCTCTTTGAAATTTTATCCTTCTATTACTATGCTCTATGTCACTCTCAATGCTTTGTAATTCCCACTTTATGGCGCTTATGACTTCTGGATCTATCACACATTGTTTAGCTCCTTGATTATGAAGTCTATCTAATGAATCTGCTCTTTCTACTATCTTTAAATAAAAACCTAATGATTTTTGTATTTTTAAAGACTCTTGTTTGATTTTTAGCTCTTTATATAGCTACCAATACCCTGATCTTACTGGTTGAGCAAACGGATGTCTTTTCATTAATCAAGTATATTCGAATTTTTTTTTTGTTTTGATACCAATATAAAAAGGTTTTTATAGCAGTTTGTAAAGCGGTGTGAACAAATATATATATATATATATATATATGTATGTATATATTAAAATACCAAAAAATCGTCCAATAACAACTTAGAGAGGTGTTATCTAATTTTAGAAAGAAAAATAAAACAAGATAAATATAAGATTTCAAATTTCGAACCTCACTTAGAGAGGTGCACCCAATTTTCATCGCATTATATGATACTCCGAGTGTGGGTTCACACATCTATATTTCAATATTTTTATAAAATATAACACTACTATATATGATATCGGGAGGGAATTATGAGTTCAGGTGAACCCGGTGACTCCTTGCATACGCCCCTGACTCTATGGATGATTATAGATATAATATTTTGATTCTTGAAATTGAGGATCAGAGGAGAACGACCTGTAGGTGTACTATAGTATACTAAATCATAAAGTTGACAAGTTTATTTCATAATTTCTTTGACACTATACATAGTATCTTGAGAAATAGTTAGGGTAGTGATTTAACTATAGTTCTACCAACTTTAAATAGATAAATTTTATCGATGATCACATAATTATGATATTATACAGCGATCGGAAGTTGGATTTTTTGGTAATAGTGATTTTTATGTTAGTAGGGTGGAAGTTTTACAATTTTCTATTAGAAAACATAATTAGGCTACTTTGGTGAAAAGAAGTCATAGACTGTACTAGTTGACATAATTTGATTTATGATTGTTTTAAAATTTAAGTTACAAAACATATTTAGGATCCCTCCGTTCACTTTTACTTGCCATGTTTTACTTCTTGAGTGACAAATTGCATGAACTTTAACAAACATTTAATATATTTTTTCATCATTTTAATATGAGAAGGATTGCACAATATAGTATTTTTTGTATAGTTTTTTAATATCTAAATTTAAAATATTAAATTAATCTAATTTAATTTAATTTCAAATAATAATCAAATTGACTCTCATAAAGTAAAAATATGCTAGTAACAGCAAATGGAGAGAGTAATTAACAATGTTGGAGATCGGTGAAAAAGTGATTTCTTACAGCTTCTTCCCTAGAGAGCCAAATGTCATTTTTTTGGGTACATTTGGCTCCAATATGGGTAACAAACATTGAATGACAAATTAAAAAAATGCAATTGTAGGAATAGACTAATAGTTTCATTCATGCTTAATTATAGTATTACTTCCTGCTAGTCTATGTATCATTACTCATTTCAAGTATTTTTATGGAGGAAATCAACTCGTGAGTTTTATGAATTTACACATTGGGTCTATTATCAAGTCTTGAATTATTTCAAAATGAATTTTAATATACACATAAAATGGGATTACAAATTTAATATGGGATTCAATATATATACACACACACTTATTTAAGGTATTTTTATGGAGGAAATCAACTCGTGAGTTTTATGAATTTACGGATTGGGTCTATTATCAAGTCTAGAATCATTACAAAATAAATTTTAATATACACATAAAATATGGGATTTCAACTTTAAATGATAAATGTCGGCTTCTGGACCATTCTAAGCATTTCTTTCTGTTGGAGAAATGATAATTTCACTTAGGATAATATTTACGCTAAATAGCAATAACAAAAGAATAACAACGACATCAAATATTATAAAGGGGTAAATGTGATACAATAATAGTGATGACAATTTGGTAGTATCAAAATATGACTACTCCTTTATAAGAACAACACTCTTTTATTTCATACAGCTCACTAAAATATTACTCCCACAATATTTTCTCCCAAACTAAGAAAAGGTTTGTGGATTACTCTCTATTCTCTCTATTGTTGTCTCTATTTTGGTGTGTTTTCAAATGTTCAATTGCTACTCTATTTATAGAGTTTTTGAACCTCTTGATTGACATAAATGTGACAATCAATTTCTACTAAGTTAGGTTGCCAACTTTCACCAATATTTGACTAACAATTTGAACAAATGTGGAAGTCAATTTCTACAAAGTGTGACTACCAACTTTCACCAAAATTTGACTATTAATTTCAACAAATGTGGCTACCAATCCCACCAACATTTGATTTCCACAAATCTCTCCCTTTGTTTTGCTTTTTCTTCTTTATTCCAAGGCTTGATCTCAATCTTTGAAAATCTTCAAATTTGAGAGGCTTTGTAAGGATATCCACAACTTGATCATGAGATTTCACATACTTGAGTTCTACCTCTTTCTTGGCAATGCATTCTCGGATAAAATGATATCTTGTGTCTATATACTTTCTCTGATCATGATACACTAGATTATTGGCAAGTGCTTGCGCAGATTTGTTATCAACAAAAATTATTGTGGTAGATTGAGTTCCTTCAATAATCTTCTTAACCAAATAGCATGGCATGTACATGATGTTGTTTCCACATATTCAGCTTCACAAGTCGAGAGAAAAATAATGGGTTGTTTCTTTGAACTCCAAGAAATAACACAATCACCCAAGAAAAACACAAAATCAGATGTGCTTTTTCTATAATCAACATCTCCCGCATAATAACTATTACAATATCCCACAAGGTTAAAATCATTAGAAGAAGAATAAAATAGCCCAAGGTCGATCGTACCTTTTAAGTAACGAAGAATTCTTTTAGTGACCTTCAAGTTAGTGGAGGTAGGAGCTTCCATGAAGAGACTTACTACTCCAACTGCAAAGAGTATATCTGGTCTCGTACATGTTAAGTATCTTTGACTTCCCAAGACTCTTTTGAAAAAAGTGGAGTCTACCTTTTCACTATCATCAAACTTTGACAATTTTATTCCACTTTCCATTGAGGTATTCACAAAGTTGTAATCGAACATGTTGAACTTCTTCAAAATCTCCTTTGTATAACTTTCTTGAGATATAAAGATCCCTTCCTCCATTTGTTTCACTTCTAGGCCTAAGTAATATGACATGAGCCTTTTGTCAATCATCTCGAACTCAAGGGACATAGCTTTCTTGAAAGCTTCAAACAAAACTGGGTTATTACCCGTCAGAATAAGATCATCAACATAAAGACAAACAAGCAGAATATCTCCATTAGTATGAACTTTGATGTAAAGAGCATATTCATGGAGACAATGAGTAAATCCACTATCTTGAATTTACTTGTCAATGCGACTATTCCACACTCTTGGAAATTTCTTCAACCCATATAAGGCTTTATTCAACCTCAACACCTTATCTTCATATTTGTTTTATCACAAAGCCCAATGGTTGCTCAACATAGATCTTTTGTTCAAGAACTCCATTCAAGAATGTCGATTTGACATCTAATTGATGAATTTTCCACTTCATTTGCGCTAACAAAGAAATCAGCAGAAGAATCATCTCAATGTGGGCAATGGGTGCATAGACTTCCTTGTAGTCAATGCCATGCCTTTGTTGTAGCCTTTAGCCACAATTCTTGCCTTGTATCTTTCTAGTTCCCCATGAGTATTTGTTTTTGCCTTGTATACCCATTTAACTCCAATTGCTCGATGATCCTTAGGAAGAGTTGTTATTCCCAAGTGTTGTGCTTCTCGATTGACTGGATTTCCTCTTCCATGGCTTGTCTCTACTTTTTTTCTATAACAGCTTCATCAAAATTCATTGGTTCACTATCAGCAAAGAAACAACACAAAAAATCAAAATTAGTAATTTCTTCTGTATTGTCATAGAGTTCTTGAATGCTCCATATTTTATGCGGCCTTTCACTTGAACTCTCTTGAGTAGACAGAGATGCAATATTTGCTGGTGAAGCAGGTGGGTTAACATCCTGTGTAGGTGCCATGATCTCCTATTCTTCTTCATCTCCAAAGTATAGGAAAAAATCATATATTCTTTCTTCCTGAGTCTCCCATTTCTATGCCGCTTCTTCATCAAATTCAACATCATGACTCACCACCGCCTTATTATTGCTTGGGTTGTATAACTTGTAGCCTTTTAAACTAGCGTCATATCCTATAAACACATACTTGACACTTTAATCATCAAGTTTATCTCTACCTTGATGTGGAACATGAGCATAGGCTATTCTTCCAAAGATTCTCAAGTGATTGACACTTGGCTTTCTTTCGCTCCATGCCTCTTGAGGCGTTTGATCTCACACATTTCTTGTTGGAGACCTGTCTCTCAAATAAACTGCATAAGAAACAACCTCGGCCCAAAATTCTTTTGGCATACTTTTAGATTTCAACATACATCTAGCCATATTAAGAATTGTTCTATTCTTTCTTTACAAGATATCAAAATTGTACTTGGACCTTTGAGGTATCTTCAAAAGACACATTACCTTTCATCGTCTTCTTTATCTCCACAAATTTTTCTTTGTGTCCACACATGTGATTATTGCTCCACTGTCAAGATACCATGAATTTCAATCATTTGTATCTTCTTCTTTAAGTGCCATTAATAATGTTAACTCATCTTCGTCTTTGTTGTTGTCAACAAGGTTAGCTTTCTCTTCAACATTGCTACGACATTCCCAAGAGTAATGTCCAAGTTTATGACTGTTATAGCACTCAATTTTAGATTTGTCATACCTCATTTCATAGGTACCTTGATAAGCTCCACGTCCTCTACTTCCTTGTTGTCCACGACTACGACCTCTGAATAATTTGTGGCTTTTATCTTCATTGTTGAATTTGTTAATATAGCTTCTTCCTCTTTCATGGCCACCACAACCGCCACGGCCTTGCCATTGTCCATTTCCTCTATAACTTTATACACCTTCTAGATGTTTGAAGGATGTCTGAGTTTTAAAAAGTTGCTCTAGTGGCTCTTCTTTCTCCTTTTCATCTTTTCTTCATGGGATTGCAAAGAACCTTTCAATTGCTCTACTATTATAGAGTCTAAATCTTTTAGACTCCTCAATAGCAAACACCACAAAATCAAATTTAGGTGTTAAAGAGCGAAGGATCTTTTCTACCACACACACACCATCTACTTTCTCCCCGTACCTTCTTAGTTGAATCACAACGCCATCAATCTTGAACAGAAATTCTGTAATGGATCCAGATTCTTTCATTTTTAGAACTTCAAAATTAGACCTTAGATTTTGAAGTTTTCTCTTCTTTACATTATCAACTCCTTGGAGAGAATTTTGTAAAATCTCCCAAGCTTCTTTTGAGGTGGTTACATCAGCCACCTTCTCAAACATGCCATTATCCAAACATTAGTGGATGAGAGTGAGGGCCTATTGATCTTTCTTTCTTGTCTTTAACAAGACCTTCTTTTTATTTTGGGACAAAGTTTACTCATTAGCAGATTTTGTATACCCTTTGTCAATAATTTCTCAAACATCTTGAGATCCAAGAATGGCTTTTATTCGTAGACATCATTTTTCATAATATTCTTTTATAAGACAGGGGTATTGAAAGGACAATGGACTATTATTTGCCATGGTTCTCATACCACAATGTCTACGAATAGATAGGTAAGAGTATATTGGTGTGACCTTTGGTAGGAGTGAATACCAATGAGGATGTAGAGATGCTAAGGTAGACACGACAATTATTAAGTGATGTTGACTTAAAGAGAGCCATAAAGTGGTTAGAATGGTAGGCTTGAATGTGGGGTTGTAGATATGTGAGTGATTGTAGTAGGATATTCATGACTTCTTGTTAAGGGTTTCAAGTGAGTGTATTAGACTGGTTACAAAACTAGGCTTGAATATAGTATTAATGGCATATGGGTGAATATACTATGTATTGTGTGTTTCTTTATTAGGTCCCGAGGTTTTTTGAATATGGTAGTAAGGGGTAGTACTCTTGGGATAGAATTTCCTATAGAGGTAGTGGCCCCTAAGATGTATTGATAGAATGGCATGAAGAAGGACATAGCGGAGTTGTGGCTAAGTGTCCTAATTAACAACATGTTAAGGTTTACCATCAAAAACTGGGAGGTTTAGTTCAAGACATTGAGATTCCTACTTGGAAGTGGAAAGATGTGAATATGGACTTTGTAACATGTTTGCCTCGTACTAAGAGAAACATGATTCTATCTAGGTCATTGTGGACCGAATGACCAAATCGGCACATTTTTTACCGGTTAAGACATTTTATGGTGCCGAAGATTATGCTAAGTTGTGCGTTCATGAATTTGTGAAACTTCATGGTGTTCCTTTGTCGATTATACCGGATAGAGGTACTCAATTCAATTCACATTTTTGGAAGTCATTTTAGAAAGGTCTTGGTACTAGAGTCAAGCTAAGTACCGATTTCCATCCTCAAACCAATGGACAAGCCAAAATAACAATTCAAACTTTGGAGGATATGTTAAGGGCGTGTGTGATTAATCTTAAAGAAAGTTGGGATGAGCATTGCCATTGATTAAGTTGCCTACAAAAATAGTTATCACTCTAGCATCCAAATAGATCCTTTTGAAGCCTTGTATGAGAGAAGATGTAGATCTCTGGTGGGGTAGTTAGAAGTGGGTGAGATGATATTGATTGGTCAATATTTGGTAGTTGATGCAATGGAGAAAGTAAGGCTCATAAGAGAAAGATTGAAGACAGCTCAAAGTCGTCAAAAGTCCTATTTGGACACTGGGAGGAGAGAGCTTAAAATTGATGTGAATGATATGGTGTATTTGAAGGTTTCACCTATGAAAGGGGTAATGCGGTTTGGTAAAAAAGGAAAGTTGAGTCCTAGATATGTAGGACCCTATAAAATATTGAAGCATATTGGTGAAGTGGCATATGAATAAGACTTGTCTCTTGAGTTGACTTTGGTTCATCCGGTATTTCATGTGTCAATGTTGATGATGTTTGTGGGTGATCCATATTCTATTGTTCCAATGGGAAATGTGAGCATTGAGGAGAATTTGACTTATGAATAGATCTCGATTGAGATTTTAGACCGGAAAGTGAAGTGGTTAAGAAATGAGGATATTGCGTCCGTGAAAGTGTTATGGAGGAATCAACAAGTAGAGAGTGCTACGTGGAAAGCGGAATCAGACATGATGAAGCTTTATACATATCTCTTTCCTTCCACTCAAGCCTAAAAGTACTAAGTTATTCAAGATCAAATCGATTAAACTCCTACGTTTCAGTTCCATATTTCATTCATATGCATGCTTGATTCATGAAAATGATTTTTTTCTCAAAGACTATGTCTTATGTTAAGTATGAAGTTTATATGTTCTAAGCATTTTTCAAGTGTCCTTATGCTCATGTTGGGTTACTAGTCCTTTTTACATGTTCTTTTTATATTAGTCAAATCTCATTCGAGGACGAATATTCTCAAGAGGGAGATATTGTAATATTCCGAGTGAAAGATAGAGTATGATATAATAAGATGAATAATTAGCCTTGGTGAATTCATTGGTAGGTTAAGGGAGATTTTCAAAGAGGTCAAAATAGTCTTTTCCCTATTTTTATAGGGGGAATGAATCTAGACAGTTTTTGGGCTAGGTTTCTAATCTATTTAATCCCCAAATATCTAAATTTTTCCTCATTCATTCACTAATCACCCATCCTAGAAATCTTCTCTCTACAAAAGGCTCTCTAGACCTCCACTGAAGACGTTGCCTAAGATCAAGCTCTTCTATCTCATTTTTGAGGATGAGATTTATGTTGCTCTTTTGTTCTTGGGGCGAGCCCGGCTCGCCCTCTTGACTTGATATGTCATGTCATGTCAAGAAGACTACAACCGATAGTAGATCACCTTTTATTTTGCTTAAAAAACCACTAGAAGGAATCTTCCTAAATTCTCCACTGATCTTCAAGTGTTCTTCATAATTTGTATTCAAGGTATGTGGGATTCATCCATGGGTACCTTTCACCCATGGAGCCCAAAGAATTTCTTAAATATTCCATGAGTTTCAATTAAAGCTTTGAGTCTTCTTAATTTGAACTTCAATTACATGAGCTATGATGTATTTTGTGAATTCAAATCTAATTTTGATAAAAATTGATTGGTAATTGCTTGAGATTAGTAGATTCTTCATATATATTCATTATATTGTTAATTAGGGTTTAGGATCTCATTATAGGGAATAAAAACTCATGAACAAAAGATGAAAAATCTGGGAACTTGCTGGGAAAACGCTGGGGCGGTGCACCACTATCGCGCCAGGAATGTGTCTTTGTAGTTTACACTCGGGTGTGATGTGACACTATAGTACCTGCATGGCGCCTAGTGTTTTACACCTTGGAGAGACGTGCCACTATTTTCACGCTCCGTAAGGGTACCCTAGGCATGTCCGACACTCGAAGGCCATTTCTGGCCTCCAAGCGAACCACCTGGTCCAGTCACACTTTCATTCATTCACATTCTATCGGCAGAAGGCTCAATCATAGGGATACTATCCATAATATAGGGCCAAAGGCCAAATAACTATCAAATCAATAATCAGCTAGAATAAAACTAGTCAAACGAACGACTCATCATTCCCACACTCTAAAATATTAAGCCTCTATCAACAATCTAGGAGGTGACAATGACAAGCCCATGGCTATAAATAATCAAAATAAAAGAGACAAAACAATACTATAAAGAAAATCTCAGCATCCTCCAGAGCCTAGGAGGACTCACCAACCAGCGGGAAGTGGGGAAATCTTCAACGGTGCGTCAGTTGATGATCTCTAGTACCTGTCTCTGCATCATGAAACGATGCAGTCCAAATGGTGTCAGTACATAGAATGTACGAGTATATAAAATGGCCGAATGAAACAAACATCAAGGAAGCATCAAATCAACTCGGAATCTCAACTCAAGAGAAATAACAACTCAATCAAGTGTCCTAAGTCTAAACAAGAATATGGTTTAGATGGGACCAATCACATACCATTCAACTCAATCTGACTCAGAGTACTATCAAGACCTATATGGGAGTTTCTCTTATCCGATAACCATCACTTATGAGCTAGTGACAGTACAATAAACCAACATTGTTGCCGCATCCGTTCATACTTTGCCAGGGTATGAACGAATCAACCAATCATGGATCCAATCCAACCAAGTCCTATAATGTCAGGACAATAATTTTGGGGAAGCATCCGACTTTAACAGTTCAATCCCCTCCTACGTTTGGTGACGTAGTTATTGAATTTGAGTTATTAGTTACTCTTACCCAATTCGGTGCTCGATACCCCTCCCAAGACTCAATGCTCATAAAACTCCATCCATTCAACTCAATCAAATCATATCGACAAGTCTCATTTACAACCTTGTCAACTCATCAACTCTATCATTATCAAACCTCTCCCAATCATATTATCCGATCAATCTCAATCATATCCTTCAAGAGTAGATTAAATATGCATTTATAACAATATCTAAACCTATCTAATCGTTTATCTATTCATTTAACAAATCTTTTGGGACTCAACACAACTCCAAGGTTTTTAAATCAACAATTCAAGATAAACAACATATTTAAGAAAATTAACATTTTTCATAATCAACATAGTTAAGAAATTAACAATATATGATCGACATCTTATCTCAATAAACTCATAACAACATAAAGAACATCACTTTCTCGACTCCACAACATCCAAATAATAGAAATTAGGGTAATAGATGAAAATGGACTATTTGGACCTACCTCTATCAATAAGCTTCATTCTTATGGACATAAATCAAAAGAAAATGTAGGGTACATGGGTGGACTCAACCCATGCTTTGAGTAGCCTTATATACCTTAGAGTAGATTTTGAAGAAACCTTGTTGTTGGGTCTTCAATGGGAAACTTGAATTCTTCAAGCTCTTGAAGGCACTCTTTGTTGGAGAAGGACTTGGAGAAGAAGAGAGGGAAATGTTAGGGCCTTTAGAGAGAGAGAGGGGGACTGAAAATGGACCCAAAATCGTCCCAAGGAAGATACATATATAATTTGGGAAAATTCTCAAATTGCCCTTTCTCCAAAAATCTGAAAATCAGGCTAAAACGCTATTGGTGCGATAGTGGCGCGTCGCGCCACTGCGGCGCCAAGTCGAATAGGCTTAAACCCTACACATATGTTAGTGGCACGTCGCGCCAAGGACCAAACTACTGAGGCTGTTTTAAAGCGCGATAGTGGTGCGTCACGCCCTTACAGCGCCAAGCCCAAGTTTTCTGGGTTCTAGAAAATAGGCTTGAAAACCCTGTACATCTCGTAGTGGTGCACCGTGCCAGGGGCCAAATTACTGAGGCGTTCTCCTGGCATGATAGTGGCATGTCGCACCACTGTGGTGCCAAGCCCAGATTTCCAGCAGTTGCAACCCAGGCCAGAAATTCCTGTCGTGCTAGTTCGTCTTAGGATAGTCATAACTTTTGACTCCAAACTCCAAAAATTACGATATTGGTGGCATTGGAAAGAAGACTCGAATACCTTTAATTTAATAGGTCATGGGCCACCCAGATCATCATCTTTCAAAATATAGGATCATTAGAAGTCGACCCCTTACACGAACTCATTCTAAAACTTAGCCACGACAAATTCTTGGACTTAGCTTGGTCCTAGGGGTCCTTTGTGACCCCACATCACCTCTAATACTCTTCAATTACTTAGGGACTCATCCTAACTCATACATATACCTCACAATAGTAGAGTTAAATCCTACATGTATATAAAAAGGGTCCAAATCTTAGCAATAACTTTTGGGGGTGTTACATTATCTTCCCCTTGGGATCATTCGTCCTCGAATGATGAGCAAACCAAGGATGGACTCTGAGTACAAATCACAATCAGAATTCAGTCATGCAACCAATCAATTTCTCAAAATAATCACTATCCAAACTCAAAATGCACAAACGAATCAAGTCAAGAAAATGGACATTACCTTCAACATTCTCATCGATGGGCACGAATAGATGCGGATATTTAGTTTCCATATCTTCCTATGCTTCCCATGTGGCTTCCTCAACAAATTCATTTCTCTACAAGACTTTGACTGAGGCAATCTCTTTGTTCCTCAATTTGTGAATTTGGCGATCAAGGATTTGGATCAGAACCTCTTCATAGGACAACCTATCCTTAACTCCTATACTATCGATGGGGACTACCAGCGAGGGATCGCCCAAGCATTTCTTCAATATCGAAACATAAAATACTAGATGAATGGTGGCTAGCTCCGAGGGTAACTCCACTTCATAAACGACACCCCCTATCCTCCTTACTACCCGGTAAGGACCAATGTAACGAGGACTAAGCTTTCCCTTCCTTCCAAACCTCATGAAGCCCTTCATGGGTGACACTTTCAAGTACACCCAATCATCTATCTCAAACTCTAAGTCTCTCCTCCTCACATCGGTGTAAGATTTTTGATAGCTTTGGGCTGTCTTTAGCCTATCTTGAATAACTCTAACCTTCTCCATGGCTTGGTGAACAAAATCAGGTCCAATTAACTCAGATTCACCAACTTCAAACCACCTAATTGGTGATCTACACCTTCTCCTATACAAAGCTTCATAAGGAGCTATTTGAATGCTTGCATGATAGCTATTATTATATGCAAACTCCATAAGAGGTAAGTGATCATCCCAATTTCCTTTGAAGTCAAGTACATATGCCCTAAATATATCCTTCAATGTCTGGATGGTGCGCTCTGCTTGGCTATCTGTCTAGGGATGAAAGGCCGTACTAAGATTCACCTTTGAACCCAGTCCCTTCTGGAAGGATTTCCAAAATTGGGAAGTGGATTAAGCTCCTCGGTCTGAGATGATAGACAGGGGAACCCCATGCAATCTGACGATCTCCTGAATGTACAATTTTGCATAATCCTCTACGGTGTCAGTAGTCTTAACTACCAAGAAGTGAGCTGATTTCGTTATTCTATCCACAATCACCCAAATCGAATCATGTTGCTTTCGAGACCTCGGCAAACCCATAATAAAATCCATGTTGATCATCTCCCACTTCCATTCAAGAATCTCTATATTTTGAGCTAACCCACATGGCCTTTGATGCTCAACTTTAACCTGTTGGCAGTTCGGGTACTTGGAAACAAATTCTGCGATATCTCTTTTCATTTACCCAGAGAAAAAAGAAGTTCGCGGATGCATTGGCAACACTGGCCTCCATGATAAACATTCCTTTCCACTCCACCAATAAACTTCTCTCAAGTCATGGTACATCTTTGTAGAGCCAGGATGAATAGAGTATTTAGAACTATGCATTTCGGCCATAATCCTTTCTCGAACATCATCGACATCTGGTACACATAACCTATTTTGGTACCTTAGCACGCCATCTCCCCCTTTGGTAAATACCATCACCTCTTGCTTGTGAACAACTTCCTTTTACTGGAGAAGGATGGGATCTTGGTCTTGCTTCTCTTTTACCTCTGTCACAAGTGAGGATGCAGACCCATCATGAATATTAACTCCGCCTTCGTTGTTCTCTTCAAGATGAACTCCCAATCGAGCTAGTCTATGCACCTCTTTAGCCAATTATTTCCTCCCCTCCTCTATATGGGATGTACTACCCATAGACAACTTGCTAAGAGCATCAGCAACAACATTAGCTTTACCTAGATGGTAGAGGATGCTTATATCATAGTCTTTGAGTAGCTCGATCCATCTCTATTGCCTCAGATTGAGTTCCTTCTGGCTGAAGACGTATTGTAAACTCTTATGATCGGTGAACACATCCACATGCACTCCATACAAATAGTGACGCCAAATTTTAAGAGCAAATACCACAGCTGCCAGCTCAAGGAGATGAGTGGGGTAATTCCTCTTATGAACCTTAAGTTGTCTTGAAGCATAGGCTATTACCTTCCCCCTCTACATCAACACGCAACCCAAACCAACCCTAGATGCATCATAATAGATCACAAAACCCTCTGTTCCATTAGGCAAAGTTAGAACATGAGCAGTGGTTAGCTTGATTTTTAATTTCTGGAAACTCTCCTCATAAACATCGGACTATTAGAACTTGGCCTTCTTTTGGTTTAGCTTGGTCAATGGCAACGATATGGATGAGAATCCCTCTACAAACCTTCGATAATAGCCGACCAAACCCAAGAAGCTTCTTATCTCTGTCGGGGAAGTGGGTCTAGGCCAATTTTTCACTGCCTCAATCTTCTAAGCATCAACCTGAATACCATCTCCAGATACAATGTGGCCTAGAAAGGCCACTGATGCAAGCCAAAATTCACATTTGGAGAACTTTGCATACAATACCTAGTCTTTCAAAGTTTGCAAGATGATTCTAAGATGATGGGCGTGCTCCTCCTCATTCTTGGAGTAAACCAAAATATCATCTATGAATACAGTCACAAACATATCAAGATATGGTTTAAATACTCGGTTTATGAGATCTATAAAAGCTGCGGGGGCATTAGTCAACCCAAAGGACATCACCAAGAACTCAAAGTGGCCATAGCGGATCCGAAAGGCTGTCTTTGGGATATCACACTCCCTCACCTTTAATTGATGGTAGCCCGATCTTAGGTCTATCTTTGAGAAACAGGTGGAACCCTGAAGTTGATCAAATAAGTCATCTATTTGGGGGAGAGGGTATTTGTTCTTTATGGTGACCTTGTTCAGCTGCCTATAGTCAATACACATTTTAAGGGACCCATCCTTCTTTCGCATGAATAGGACAGGAGCACCCTATGGTGAGTCACTCAGCCTAATGAATCCCTTATCTAACAAGTCCTTTAACTGTTCTTTCAACTCAGCCGGAGCCATTCTATATGGAGAGATTGAGATAGGCTGGGTATCAGGAAGAACAGCAATCCCAAAGTCGATCTCCCTATCGGGAGAAACTCCAGGTAGATCTTCAGGAAAGACGTCAGGAAACTCATTGACAATTGGAACCGATTCGAGGGATGGAGACTCAACATTGTCATTTTTCACTTGAAAAATATGATAAATACACCCTTTTGAGATTAGCTTTCTAGCCCTTAGGTATGAAATAAACTTACCCTTAGGCACGACAGGGCTACCCTTCTACTCTATGACAGCCTTATTCGGGAACTTGAACTTGACAACCTGAGTCCTACAATTAATAGAGGCATAACAGACATAAAGCCAGTCCATGCCAAGGATCACATCAAAGTCAACCATGTCCAACTCAACTAAGGCAGCCAGGGTATCTCTGTGATGGATTGACACAGTGCAATCTCTATAGACTTTCTCAGCTAAGACAGAATCACTGATGGGAGTAGCTACGCAGAAAGGCTCACAAAGACATTCAAGAATTCTATTGAATTTACTTGCCACATAAGGAGTCACAAAAGATAGTGTGGCACCCAGATCCATCAAAATATAACAGTTAAGAGAAAAGACTCAAATCATACCTGTCACGACATTTAGGGAGTCCTCCTGATCTTAGGGACTACCCATGGCATATAGACGGTTTGTAACTCCACTCAACCTGAAGTAGTGCCCCTCTGGTTACCCCTAGCCGGTGGTGCAGTGGTAGAATGCTGGACTCTATTTCCCCCTGTCGGGCACTCCCTCTGAAAATGGTCCATTTGGCCGTATTTATAACAACCAACCCTTCCTGCTCTACATTCTCCCAAGTGGAGCCTACCATACTTGCCGCATGGTGGCTTCCCTCTTGAGCCTTGACTTATGCTGGCCTGGGATTGAGAACCCTGGGGTCTGAATTTCTGGCGACTCTGTCCCTACCGATCATACCTGTTCTACGGCATAGAAGCACTGGCGGTAGATGAGGCATAGTTGGAAGGCCTCTTCTGGAAGAAGGACCTGTTGCCTTTGTTTTGCCTCTGTTCACTCTCATGGTCCGCTAATTTTACCTTCTTTCTTAGGTGCTCTTCTCTGTCTCTTCTTTTCTCATCCTCTACCTGTTGAGCGTACACCATTAATCTGGAAGTATCCATGTCTGATATCAATAATGCTGCTTTGCACTCCTTCTTCACGTGTCTTCCCAATCCGAAGACGAACTTCCTCATCTTCGACCTCACATATGGGATCATCTCTAGAGCATATCTGGACAGCATGATGAACTTTAGACTATACTCTTTAACGGTCATACTTTCTTGTTTCAAATTCACAAACTCTTCCACCTTTGCTTCCCTTAATTCTCTGGGAAAGAAATAGTCAAGAAAGGCTCCCTCAAATTCATCCCACATAGCAGGTTCAACATCCTCACCTCTACCTTGTTCCTATTGGTTATACCAAATGTTTGCCACATCTTTGAGTTGATAAGACACCAACTCCACCCCCTCGATCTCCGTAGCATGCATAGCTTTCAGGATCTTCCATATCTCATCAATAAAATTCTGGTGGTCTTCATCAACCTTAGAACTAGTGAATACCGGCGGATTCATTCTCTGGAAGTCTCTAATTCTGGTGGAAGCAGACGGCTCTTGGGAACTAGAGCTAAGAGTTGGCGAACTCTGGTTACCATTTCGGGCAGTCACTAGTTGAGTGAGCATGGCAATCTCTCCTCGAAAGTCTGCTTCTGACATTGGTGCAAGCGGAGTAGTAGGCATTTGAGGTGCCTCTACATACCTTGCAGGTCGGCCCCTAGCCCTCGATGGGCGTACCTCTGACTGTGGTATCTCTACATTATCAGCATTCCTCTGGCTAGCAGTACATTTTGGAGGCATTATTTGTAACGTATAAACACATGAATTAGAAGGGAAGTTTTATAGAGTTTAACTCTATCGCACAATTTCATAGTATAAAAGAAGTGAAACAATTCTTAATGTCTTATAGCAACTGATTATAAGTGTGATGCACAACACACCCATAAGCAAGACTCTATCAGACATGGCTTCATAGACTCCCTAGGACTCTTGAACCTGGTTCTGATACCATGTTTATCACGCTCCAAGAGGGTACCCTAGACGTGGCCGGCACTCAAAGGCTATTTTTGGGCTACAAGAGAACCACCTGGTCCAGTCACACTTTCATTCATTCACATTCGATCGGCGGAAGACTCAATCATAGGGATACTATCCATAATATAGGGCCAAAGGCCAAACAACTATCAAATCAATAATCAGCTAGAATAAAACTAGTCAAACGAACGACTCATCATTCCCACACTCTAATCTATGAAGCCTTTATCAACAATCTAGGAGGTGCCAATGACAAGCGCATGGCTATCAATAATCAAAATAAAAGAGACAAAACAATACTATAAAGAAAATCTCGGCATCCTCCGGAGACTAGGAAGACTCACCAACCAGCGGGAAGTGGGGAGATCTTCAACGGTGTGTCGGTTGATGATATCTAAAACCTGTTTCTGCATCATGAAATGATGCAGTCCAAATGGTGTCAGTACATAGAATGTACGAGTATGTAAAATGGCCGAATGAAACAAACATCAAGGAAGCATCAAATCAACTCGGAATCTCAACTCAAGAGAAATAACAACTCAATCAAGTGTCCTAAGTCTAAACAAGAATATGGTTTAGATGGGACCAATCACATACCATTCAACTCAATCTGACTCAGAGTACTATCAAGACCTATATGGGAGTTTCTCTTATCCGACAACCATCACTTATGAGCCAGTGACAGTACAACAAACCGATGTTGTTGCCGCGTCCGTTCATACTTTGCTAGGGTAAGAACAAATCGACCAATCATGAATCCAATCCAACCAAGTCCTATAATGTTAGGACAATAATTTTGGGGAAGCATCCGACTTTAATGATTCAATCCCCTCCTATGTTTGGCGACGTAGTTATTGGATTCGAGTTATTACTTACTCTTACCTAATTCGGTACTCGATACTCCTCCCAAAACTCAATACTCATAAAAGTCAATCTATTAAACTCAATCAAATCTTATCGACAAGTCTCATTTACAACCTTGTCAACTCATCTCTATCACAATCAAACCTCTCCCAATCATATTATCTGATCAATCTCAATCATATCCTTCAAGAGTAGATTAACAATTCAAGATAAACAACATATTTAAGAAAATTAACATTTTTCATAATCAACATAGTTAAGAAATTAACAATATATGATCGACATCTCATCTCAATCAACTCATAACAACATGAAGCACATCACTTTCTCGACTCCACAACATCCAAATAATAGAAATTAGGGTAATAGATGAAAAGGGCCTATTTGGACCTACCTCTATCAATAAGCTTCATTTTTATGGACATAAATCAAAAAAAAAATGTAGGGCACATGGGTGGACTCAACTCATGCTTTGAGTAGCCTTATATACCTTAGAGTAGATTTTGAAGAAACCTTGTTGTTGGGTCTTCAATGGAAAACTTGAATTCTTGAAGCTCTTGAAGGCACTCTTTGTTGGAGAAGGATTTGGAGAAGAATAAGAAGAAGAGAGGGAAATGTTAGGGCTATTAGAGAGAGAGAGAGGGACTGAAAATGGTCCCAAAATCATCCCAAGGCAGATACATATATATTTTGGAAAAATTCCCAAATTGCCCTTTCTCCAAAAATCTGAAAAATAGGCTAAAACGCTACAGGCGCGGTAGTGGCGCGTCGCGCCACTGCGGCGCCAAGTCGAATAGTCTTAAAACCTGCACATCTGTTAGTGGCGAGTCGCGCCAAGAAACAAACTACTGAGGCTGTTTTATGGCGAGATAGTGGTGCGTCGCGCCCTTACAGCGCCAAGCCCAAGTTTTTTGGGTTTTGGAAAATAGGCTTGAAAACCCTGCACATCTCGTAGTGGCGCGCCGCGCTAGGGGACAAACTACTGAAGCGTGTTCTTGGTGCGATAGTGGCGCATCGCACCACTGTGGCGCCAAGCCCAGATTTCCAGCAGTTGCAACCCAGGCCTGAAATTCCTGTCGTGCTAGTTCGTCTTAGGATAGTCATAACTTTTGACTTCGAATTCCAAAAATTACAATCTTGGTGGCGTTGGAAAGAAGACTCGAAGAGCTTTAATTTAATAGGTTGGGCCACCCAGATCGTTGTCTTTCAAAAGATAGGGTCATTAGAAGTCGACCCCTTATACGAACTCATTCTAAAACTTAGCCACGACGAATTCTTGGACTTAGCTTGGTCCTAGGGGTCCTTTGTGACCCCACATCACCTCTAACACTCTTCAATTACTTAGGGACTTATCCTAACTCATACATATACCTCACAATAGTCGAGTTCTATCCTACACGTATATAAGAAGGGTCTGAATCTTAGCGAAAAATTTTGGGGGGTGTTACAAGTATAGCACCATCGTCAGTTTTCTATAAAATGCATTCACCAAATGCAACGTATGTGATAAAAAAAATCTTTTGTTTTGATTGATCCTTACCCCTCATCAACTACTATTCCAAGTGCATGAATTTTATTTCATTTATGATTTAATCTCTTAACCAAGCATCAATTACTCCTCCATTACATGAACTTACTTTCAAGCATGACTATTCAAGTATGATTTTCAAGTATGGTTCAAATTATGCTTTCTTCATACAAATTATGGAAAAGGGTGACTTAAGGCCTAATAAAATGAATTATGTATGCATGATTTGTAATGTGGATGGACAATACTCACATTGGACTTATCTTATAAAAATGAGCTACTCTATGCTTTCAAACCTATAATCACGACTATGATAAATGTACATTACTATTTCTATGCTATGTATGTATGCCGTGGGATTTGACTTAGCACCGAATGTGAACTCGAGGTGGGGGTTCGTAAGATGGGGTACTTATATAAAGTCTCTTGTCCTATAACTATGTGCCACCGTAGGATTGCATTTTTGGCCTAGCTAGTAGATCCACATATAATGTATGTATGACCCGCCTAGTTATATGGAGAGACGACGAGATTCCATGTTATTGCTCGCATGGTCTTAATGTCGGTTATGGTTCCTATCCCACATATATTTATGACTATTATACTACTTTATGATCTTCATCTATGTCTTTTAAATGCTTGATCATCATGGCATTCCTCATGACTTTACTTAACTTTTTTATCATGTATAATCTTGGTCACTGCATCT
Source organism: Solanum dulcamara (assembly GCF_947179165.1). Taxonomy (NCBI): domain Eukaryota; kingdom Viridiplantae; phylum Streptophyta; class Magnoliopsida; order Solanales; family Solanaceae; genus Solanum; species Solanum dulcamara. The sequence goes on along the minus strand of NC_077248.1, from coordinate 52,424,512 downwards.
TATGATTCACAGTTCATGTCATGCCCTTACACTTAGTATATTCCAACGTACTAATGCATACTTTTACCTGCATTGTCTCATAATGTAGGGGTTGAGGTTGAAGATCATATTCATCTACGTGACTAGTTAAGCTTTTCTATCCGGTGGTGTATGTTGTGAGTCCTCATCTATCGGGGACTAGTCATCGAGTTAGTTATTATTTTCAAAGAGTTTTGCTGTGTCTCAGATTGAGGGTGAGCTAGGGACATGTCTTAGCCCCCGCCCATGTTCATGAGTAGAGGCATCTAGTTGGACAAGTATTGTGAGACTATGTTGTCATGTGACATTCTTCATTTTCTATTCATGGTTTAGACACTCTTATAATGTTTCCGCTTTTACTTTACCTTATATATGCTTATGATATATACAAGAGGCTTAGATAGAGCCCCTTCGAGGTTTCTATCGCCGTGTTACGACTAGGCCCTAGGTCGGGTCGTGACATGTACTCAAGGTTATGAATTTTTTCCTCCCAAGATAAAACGGATAAACTATTAAAGAAGTAGAGGTACCCAAACTTCAATAATTTCAGTGAACTCAAAAGCCAGCAACAAAATCACACAAAGACTCAATTTTGTTTGTAAGAAAATATATGCAGAAGAGGGAGAAATTCAATGTTTAAAAATGAGAGGAAAATTCTCTATTTATAGACAACAAAGGGTAGTGTGAATAAGTGCTTATTGTGGCTTATCGAAAAAGTCACAACCCTTCAGAAAAGTCACAATCTTTCAGAAAAGTCGCAATTCTTTAAAAAAGTCACAATTTTTTTTGGAAAAGTCACAATCTTTCAGAAAGTTACAACCTTTCGAAATGGTCACAACCCTTTAAAGGGTCACAACCTTTCGAATAGTCACAACCTTTTGGAACGGTCACAACCCTTTAAAAAAGGCATAACCTTTCGTAAATATCACAACCTTTCATTTTCCATTCACATCTTTAAAACCCAATACGGGCATTGAAGGATCAATCACCGCACGATCAATTAGCAAATATACCCTTTGCTCAATATCCACAATCCGATTTTCTTCCTTTTCAATACTCAGGTGCTAACAACCTTGGTATTTCAAAGGCTCATCTGGAGGCCCATAAGATACGTTTACAGCGACAAATTGAGGTATTAAAGTTTCTCTGCCTGATTAATATCTTTATTTATTATGCCTTTATTATACATTTGGTATTATTTTGCAAAAGAGTTGCTAAATTTCAATTCACAGATCAATTCTACATGCATGAAACACGAAGTGATCTTTTGTTCAATTCTACTCACCTATGTTTGTGTAAATTTTTCCAACTAATATTCTGGAAAAACTAATGTTAATATTAGTGAAGTGCAATTTAAGTTATGGATCAAGGTACATCTGATAACCTATTTGATCTTCTCAGATGAGTTGTACTCTATTTGTCCTAGAGTATTTTTGCAAGTAATTTAGAACTCACATTGCTCCTGATTGGTATTTATGATTTGTTACTTTGTTTTGTGGACAATGATATGTAGGTAGAGTTCAATAACACAGTATGGATTAGAATGTGACTCAATTTTATTACTCTCTCCGCTTTAATGTTTGTTTTGCTTTATTTTTGGTCCGTTTCAAAAAGAATGTCTACTTTTAAAAAAAAAAATCAACTTTTTATGTGTTATGTTTAAGATCATAAGATTAAAGGATATTTTGGTACATTCTATGTTTCTTTAATTTAAGATCACAAATTCAAAATTCCTCTTTACTTTTTTTAAACTTGGTGACAGATCAAAACTAGACTAGACTAACAAATTGAATCAGAGGAGAGGAGTGTTATGACGGAAGGACGCAAACCCAAAAACAGAGAAAATAAATAACACCAAATTTAACGTGGAAAAACCTTTCAAATTGAAGGTAACAACCACGGGATCTTCACAATCCGAATTGCTCCACTATAACAATAAGAGGGTTATAAATATTCTCCTAAATGGCTACACAACAATTGCCAAGTAAGGAGAAGTAATAGCTATAACAACAAAAGTAATAGGAAGAAAATCACCCAAAATAGAGCTACTGTTCGGGACCTAAACTGGGATGTTGCTGACCTCCAAATCCGATCTTCACCGTTCAAATCAAACACTACGATGTTAGGAACACTCAGTACAAATTTCAGCCCGATCCAACGGTTAATGAATCGGCAAAAGCAGTTTGAAGGTTGCTGATCGGAGAGGCAAAACTCTTGCGGAAAACACTATTTTCTTCTCTCTTCTCTCTTGTTGAAAGCTCTCTCAAAAACCTCTCTTATGTGCCTAATGTCTCTCAAAGACACTACCAATGAGCCATTGCATAATTCTCTCAAGTCATCCTATTTATAGAGTGGTACTTTTTCCTAAAGCCAAAACCAACTCCAATTAGGATTATAATTCCAATTCTTTTCCAAATAGAATTGGAAACCAAATTAGGAGAATTATTCCAATCCTTTTTCAAATAGAATTGGAAATCAAATTAGGAAAATTATTCAAATCCTTTTACAAATAGGATTAGGCCATGGATCTTTGACCGGAACATGGGTCATAGCCCAACAACGAGTACTGTGACAGATCAAAACTAGACTAGACTAACAAATTGAATCAGAGGAGAGGAGTACTATTTTTAGACAATTCTTTTACTTTTACTTTTTCATCTCTAAGGAAGAGAAAAGAAATAGACGCAACAACTTCTCTTCACTGTTGACTATCCCTACTGCTCCCACTCCAGTGTAATGGATGACTTTCATGCCGTTTCTCCAACAATTGCTGCAATGGCAGACTTTCTTGCCACTTCTCCAACAATCGCAACTGGTACTACTAGTAAATTTTGAACTTTTGTATGCAAATTTAGCTTTAATGTTGAAAATTCTACAGTCATCTGCTTTCTCACTAAAGAATATAATTGGATATTGAGTTATCGAGAAAATTTCTTCACATAAGATATCCTCTATAACAATGGATATATTTCACTATTTCTGTATCCATTCTATAGTTAATTTCTTTTGTAGTAAAAACTTATCCAGTAACTCAAGTTGAAACTCTTTCATTGTTCAACGTTTGGAGTTGAGGAGTGTTATGTGTTTGTTAGTTGACGGGTTGTTAGTATAGTAGCATCAGAAGTGGTGTTAACACTAAAAACCGATCAGTGTTGCATCCTACAGGAGATTTGCATCAAGATATATCTCTACCAATAGTTACTGGTACATAGCTGCTGGTACACCTGAAATCAAGATACCAGGCTCATTCTGCAATACACTATACTGATTTGAGTCTCAACCTCTTTTTCTCCTATGCTTTGTTGGTTAATTCCTTTAGTTTTACGTACTCAACGATTAGTCTCCAGTGGTTTCAACTTCAAGTCCACCAATCCAAAGTAAACCCGCCAACATCGTATTCCACAGAGCATGTGTGCACTTACCAAACTACCCTTCCCCTTGGCCCACAAACATTAACACACGCCTAATAACAAGGACATCACAGAAAAATCACTTCGTTACTGTTATCCAACAGGCCCCATGGAATAAACCTGGACATATTAATTTTTTCTTCAAATTCTTTCATAATGATTCGGACTCCACATTAACACTTAATTAATAAAATATGAGCTTCCTCTGTTCTTTTCTCCATCAGTTCTTATAACTCTATCAGTTCCTCTGAGTTAAGCCACACTCAGAGGTAACATGAATGCGGTTGAAGCTAAATCGTTGCTGAGTAATCTACTCACCCACGGAGCTTTAATCATGCATAATGTATATGTATTCTTGAATTACAGAGAAAGTAAAAAACTGTATAGTGCAAGCTCTGAGCATTTTTTGAGTTTTCAATGGTCGAAGTTTTATCAGGTACAAAGCTTCTATACCTCACTTTATACAATTGGATCATCTTTTTTTTATTGGTAATTTGAATAAACATTTGGAATTTTTATCGACTTTGAGCATTGTATTTTTTTTGGCAATGTGTGTTGCAATTGGTTAAATATTGTTTAGTCTTTCTTTTTCATTATTGGAAAAATAATATTGTCGTGCAGGTTACAGTACTTTTAGAATAGTTTGGCATCCATTTCAATATTTTAATTGATTGATATTTGGCTACCCTTTGCAGGTATTCATCCTTAACTTCTCTATATGGTGGTTTCTGGAACGATAAAAAGGGTGTCTAATAAGCTGATTATAAGAACATACTCATACAAAATGATGAATTTAAATGTACTTATCAATATATTGTAGATAAAAGAATCCTATTATGCATGTGTAATGATCACAATTGGTTTTGTGATAAATTATCTATTTTACACATGTATATAGCGATTTGTCATGTTCTGCAGTGTTAGTATGGAGGCCTGAGTTATAGTTGCATCAAAAATCAAAGAAAAAATTACACGAGTTAACACTTTTTAATAAAGATTTACTCATTTTAGTGATATATTTTATTTATTATTATTTATAACAATACATAGCAATATTATGATATATCTGTCATGTATATAAGTGTTTTAAAATATATTATGCTTGTTTGGTAAGAAATTGACACAATGTATTATAAGTATATTAAAGTGTGATAAATATATTATCCATGAATAAAATTTGTATTAAATGATTTTTATAAATTAATCTCGATAATATGTATTAAAATTGTATTATAACTGTATTATAATTGTCCCGTGAAAAAAAAAATATTATTGTTATAAATGATAAATATTTTCTTAATATAGTATATTTATGTAAATTTTCCAAAATCAAACATGTTGGGTCCGTGCTAATATTATTCATGAATGTAATCATGACTTTGAGAGACGAAAAGGAATAAATAGTAATCAATGATTCTTTCTACTTAGTCATTTTATTCCTATTACTATTAGTCTCATATGCATTAACATTATTCTAGGATTCTTTATTATTTTTAAGAATGCAAGATTTATTTTTTCAATTTCAAACTCCCCTTTCCCCCCATTGCTAGGAGCCTCGCCCTCTTGACTTGATATGTCACGTCATGTCATGAAGACTACCCATGTTTTTCGTTGGTCAACAACCAACTAAAATCTCTACACTTCTTAGCAAGTCCTGTCTTTCTCCTTCACTTAAAACACAGTCAAGTGGTTTTCAGCTCCCTTTGCCCAGGGAACATTGTCGGAGAACAATGTCGAATTTTGGCTAAGATCCAACCTGCGCTACCAGCTTTTTGACTCAACTGAAAATGTTTTTTATGAGTTTAGCCAATTTATCATGAAAGGTAAAAGGGGAACAGACCTTGATTCGTCCTCCGCAAGGAAGGAAGGAGTCGGTTCCCCTTTTCCCTCCCCTTCTTCAAACTCCGATTCATATTTTTCATAGAGAAATCTCTGATCAAGGAAAGAGAAGATCTTCGGATATTTTTTCCATGGGCGACCACAGGGTGAGAGAATCTTATAATATGAGGGCTAGTGACTGGTCAAGTCATTAAACTTCGTCATTTTGATGCCTTTTCCAGGCCTATCCCCATTCGCTTATCGCTTTCTGGCCCATGCAGCAAGATGCAAAAATAAGATATGTGACTTTCACGTTTAGCCTGATTCATTACTTACATGCTCTTTATGTACGGTTCTAAATTAATCTACCAAATGCACCTTCTTTTACCTTGAACTTCTGCTTATTACTCTTCCATTTCAATATATGTGATACTATTTGATTTAATATAAAGTTTAAGAATAAAATAAAATTTTTAAAATTTATGGTCTAAAATATTTATTGACCATTTGTATGGCTATAAATAATTTCATTAAGAGTAAAATAAAATTTTAAAATTAAACTATTAAAATGTTAAAGTGTGACTATAGGCCATTTAAATGAGATTGAGACTTTATTGGTGGATCCTTACCTAGAGGTCATATTAACATTTTAGCTAGCTCATCACGTATCAAAATTTTTGATAATTTTATTACCATAATGGTCAAACTTGTTATGGTTAAGACATATGGTAGAGTCTCCTGGATATATTTGATTAAAGTCATGAGAAAATTTGGTTTTGATGAAAGAATGATAGATATGATTTGGAGATTATTGTCCAACAATTGGTATCCTATATTGGTTAATGGATAGTCACATACCGTCTTTGCATCTACCAGAGGTCTCAAACATGGAGATTATGTATCACCAACCTTGTTCATTATTGCAGTAGAAGTGCTTGCTAGGGGACTCAACAACTTGAAAGAGGATAAGAGGTTTATTAGTTTTGGCCTACCAAAATGGAGTGAACAGACAAATTATCTATTATATGCCGATGATACTATATTATTTTATTCAGCCCATAGGAGATTAATTAAAAAGATGACAAAGATTCTGAGGGAGTACGAGGTGTCTGAAAAATTGATTAACCTGGCAAAAATCTTCTTATATCTTCATCAGAAGGTGCAAATGGTGGTGAGACAAAGACTGAGGAAGCTTACTGGAATTGGGCACGGGTCCTTCCCATTTACCTATCTAGGATACCCTATCTTTTATGGGAGGAAGAAAAATGTGCATTTTGAAAATTTAATTTAAAAAGTGAAGGACAAAGTTATGTTAAGGGAGAATAAGTTACTCACTTAAGGAGGAGGATCTACCATAATTAAACATGTACTCCAATCCGTGCCAATACATCTTATATTAGCACTGAATCTACCAAAAGGGGCTATAGATCAGATATATGGAAAGATTTTTTGGGGGTAATTTTGGAGGATCCTGTCACAACCCGATTTACCAGGATATGATGGTACCTTCTAACACGCACCAACAGGTAAGCCTAACCCTTACCCTTAGCTTGGAACCAAAGGCAATGAGATCTTGCCATAGTTGTCCCTGCCTCTAGCTGACTGCATGGGGCCCCATGACCTAAACATCCAAAAGGTGGGACAGGTCCCCCGCCGTACATATGTCTACAAACCTCTAAGAATAGTAACAACATATGGTGGGACAGGTCCCCCGCCGTACCCCTGAATATACAAATATATACATAGAAGGTCTAATACCCAAAGGCTTGGCTTCGATTCAATGGAGCTTTTCTCAAATTTTCTGAGTGGAACCCTAAGATGGCGGATCCCCAAAGTGTACGTCTGCACCTGTAGTCATGAAATGCAGCCCCCCGAAGAAAGAGGAGTCAGTACGATATATGTACTGAGTATATAAAGCATAACAACACATAACTGAGATAACAACTGAAATAGGGATGCAGGAAACAAGTATGATAGTTAAGAGTTCACTATACCTGCATCCTATGAAAAGAGGGTATGTATATCACCCTCACATATCACTCCCAGCCCGCCGTGGGACTCGGTGTTACTAGACCAACGTATACGGCATCATACCATCGTATACGACATCGTTTCATACCTTACTAGTATATTACTATGTTTTCATGTGTATGCTTGTCTATTATATCTGGCCCTTTAGTGAGGGACTTGGTGAAGGAAGTAGTGTACATCCATATCATACCATTACCCTCTCATACGATCATATCTTATCATACTGTACCCGGCCCATTATGGGTCTTGGTGTTATAATTATATCATCATATACCGTACCTGGCCCACTAGGGGACTCGATGTCATAATTATCATATACCATACCCGGCTCTTTATGGGACTCGGTGTCATTATCATATACCGTACCCGGCCCTTTATGGGACGCAATGTCATTATCATATACCATACCCGGCCCTTTATGGGACTCAGTGTCATTATCAACCACGCATAGGTGGATCATTATTTGAAACTTAATAAGGTAGTCATACAGACTATCATTCTTGGATCAGGATAATAATCATCTCAGATGCCCTTTGAGTGCCCCTAGGGATACATTAAGTGAAGTCTCAGGAGTTGTAGACACATTTTAGGGTAATGCCAACCGGCTTAAGGAAATCAGGGACATCTGTCATCACAGAGTCCCTAGGAATGGGAGCTTATATCCCCACTACTAATCGATATATAGACGGTTCAGGAAAGGAAGCTCAACTACGATGAGAGTTTTCCTGCTAACGAGTGAATAGGAGACATATAGTGTATTCAGAACTTAGGAATAGGAGCTTCAGTATCAAGAAGTGAATAAGAGTTATTTTTCTTATTTCCTGTGTGTCCAATTACTATCTCATGTATAGCAGGTTCGAGGGTGATATCTCAGCTACCTTAAGAGCCTTAGCATTTAGGAGTAAACTCGAGTCATGAGTTATACTCGGAACTTACAACTGGAACTACCTCTACACTCATATCTTATCTCATTTCATTTATAGTTAAGACATCCCAAAAGAAAGAAGCAATAGACTCTACATATATTACCTTTTATCATATAGAAGCCTAAAAGGGCAATAACTCAACTATTTTAGGAGTTCTACCATCACAAAGTGGATGAGAACTACGAACTATACTCAGAGCTTTACGAATGAAAATATCTCCATGTTTCATATATAAACCATTTATAACTTATATCTAAGACATGCCAAAAGAAAGAAGAATAGCCTTACATACCTCTTACGGACTTTTCTTAATCATATCCACGTCATCGTCCTCCAAACCTATTTAACATGAAAGAAATGCAATTATCAACAACCTTAGACTTTTCAGCGCTTGAGATTACCTACGAGTATTCATAGAACTCATTTCCTCACTTGCCTTCTCGACTAGTTCCTTAACTAGTTAAAGAGTTAGCGAAAATCGGACAACATCTCCCCTATAATGTGCCCTATCTGAATTTCCAATTATACTACTAATAGCTACAGCCAACCAACAACAATAACCTGCAGCATATATATATACAATTTACATCAATCTTATACCACATAAACTCCAAATGACTCACTCGAAACTACGATATCAAAATAAGGTTTCTAGTTTCCGTTTTGCAAAACCTTTAACCGTACAAAGCGGGGGGGGGAGGGGGGTCATGTGGCTGAAACAAGAAGCTCCCCTACCTATTTTAGGACACATTTAGTCCAACACACACCAAACAACCAGCAGCATCCTCCACACACATAATGCCTCATTTTGACTACAATTTAGCTACGATGACTTCAATTTTGATTGTTTCTATCATCGAGCAGTTCCACGACCTTTTTTATACTTTCATCTGTATACAAGGTATATAATACACTACCTAACAACCCCATAAATTCCAAATTTAAAGAAGAAGCCTTACCTTACCCGAAATTAGACAAAGCTAGCCAAAATTGCGCCTCAGAACTTCTTTAGTTGCGCTGAACTGCGTGGAATATTTGATGTGCATTTTGGCTGCACCAAACCATGATTTTATACTTCTAATACCTCCATATCATCATGGTATATGCTGAATAACTAATTTATAGAATGAAATTGGAACGTACCTATTTTTTCCTCCAAGCCGTCATATTTTTCTCTCTAAGCTAGGGTGTGCTTTTCTTTTTTGTTTGCTGAAGATTTTTGGATAAGGGACTAAAATTATGAGTCATTTAGCATGTATATAATGGCTTTATTGGAGGTGACACATGTCATCCCCTTAGGGTGACACGTGTCCAGCCGTAATTGGCCATCGTATCTATGCAGCCTCCTAGGGGCTGCCACGTGGAAGTGAGGCCCACCTCCCCCAAATAGGTGGGTCACATACTTGACCCCAAGAAGGTGGATCACTTGCTTGCTTGATGTTCTGCCACGTGTCACTCCTCCATTGGCTGCCACGTGTTATCTTTTTCCCTTCCTCGTAGGTTTATAATCTCGTCTTATTTTAAGAGCCTATGTAATTCATGCTACGTAAGCTTGGTATGTCCTCAAGTAGCTCAAGTATGTAAGACTTTTAAGTTAGTAGCTTACATAGGTAAATTAAGTCCTACGACTCATTACTTGGCCTCCAATTCCTTCTAAATTCTTATGACTCTATTTACAACCTTCTCTACTATGGGGTATCACATTCTCCCTTCCTTAGAGTCGTTTGATAGTGTCGTAGTTTATCAGGATCACATGATAATGTCTAAGGAACTTAGAAACATTCCGAGCTCGAGAGTGTGGGTGTAACACTTACCTCTTATTGTATTGTAGTTTTTATGCAAGGTGTCCTAGTTTGGACTTGTGGTTTGTATTTTCTTACTAGGTTTAATGGGATTAGTCTGTAGGTAGCTATGTGTTTTAGCAGTGATAGTTAGTATTTCATTCTTTAGGAGTTGACTCCTATGATTCCTTCTTATCGTAAATAGGTTGTTAGTTGGTGCTTTCAGATGCATTTCTTGACTCTTGTCTTTTCTCTATGTATCCTTAGCGATATTTCTTTTCTATATTATTTTAGTTCATGATTTTTTACTTGTGCTACATGTACCTTGTTATATGTTATCTATTCTTGGTTTATCTATGGAGCTTAGTTGGCCTATGCCTAATGAGTACCATTCATTTGGTACTCATACTACACTTCTGTATCTTGCAGATCATAGTACATGTTATGTTTGGTGATTTGGACTTGGTGTAGAGCAGCTTGCATTTGGAGATTGGGTGAGCTCCTAGCAATTAGAGTTGTTGATTTCCATTTCTTTTGGACTAGGACTAGTTTGTACTTACTTTCAAAGACTGCATGTACCTATTTTATATTTGTAAAATCCTTGTACTCCTATTTTTATTTAGATACCCGATTACTGACCGATGCCAGGTCTTGGGGTGATTCCTTGTGTTGTATTTTAGTTGTTTCTATTCTTCTCATTTCTTTTTATCTTCCGCTTAATAGCCTGTTGCCTCTAGTTTCAGGCTAAGGATTAAGGGTTAGGCTTACTTACTGGTAGATATTAGAAGGTGCCATCATGGCCTAAAAAATTAGATCGTGACAGATCCAAAGGAAAACATTGGGTAGTATGGGAGACTTTATGTTTACCCAAAGAGGAAGGAGGGATAGGTTTCAGATCTCTACACTATGTTGATGATGCTTTATTCACAAAATTCTGGTGGAACTTTAGAACTTCTGTAAGTTCATTGTGGACTACTTTTATGTGTAACAAATATTACAAAAAATGACATCCAGTTGTTGCTCAAGGTTCAAGGTCATATCAACTTTAGAGAAAAATATTCAAGATCAGGGAAGAAGTACAACATAATATATGGTGGAAAATTAAATTAGGGAATGCTAGTTTCTAGTTTGACAACTGGACAAAACTAGGAGCTCTTTAGTTTGTGGAGGTGGATAGCCTGACGGAGGAGGAAATAGAAGTTGAGTTTGTGGAAAATGGAGGATGGAGTAGATGTAAACTAGAACAATATATCTCTAGTGGCATGGTGGAGCATATTTTTGATAACATAAAACCATCAGTGGTTGAAGATTGTTTTGACAAAGCATGATGATTGGGAAATGTTAATGATAGATTTTCTGTGAAATCGGCATGGGATATGGTTAGAAACAAAAAGGAAATTAATGAAGTATTTAGGCAAATATGGGTAAAGGGCTTCCATTCCAAATTAAATTTTCTTATGGAGAGCTTGGAAGGAGAGAGTATCTACAGATGATAACCTATAGAGAATGAGAATAAGCTTGGTGTCAAGGTGTTGGTGTTGTGAAGGACAAAGTCAAGAAACAATGGCACATCTTTTTCTAATAGGTCCCATAGCCAAAAGGCTATGGAAGTAGTTTGCTAATTTTGCAGGGATAAATCTAAAAGGATTGCACCTAGTCAAGGAATGGTGGAAGGTGGGCACCACATACAAACTACAATAAGTATATAAGGCAATGCCAACATTAATCATATGGAAGTTGTAGAAGAGGAGAAATACAAGAAAATATGGGAGAGATACAACTTTCAATCAAATGGTGCAATATATTGAGACAACAGTACACAACATGATGAAAGTATTATACCTATGGTTAAATATACAATGACAAGATTGGGGGGGGGCTGATAAACACTCTAGAGAGATATAAGCCAAAGTTGTTTTATCATGTAGTCAAATGGGAACTACCAGCCATAGAGGAGCTGAAATGTAACATACATGGGGCCAGTAAAGGGAACCCAAGTCCTAGCTCCTATTGTTTTTACATAAGGGATCATGGAGGAGATATGGTATACGTTCAGGCTGGAGTACTAGTTAGACAACAAATATACAGGCTAAAGTTACTGCAATCCTAGAGGCTCTAACATTTTGGGCAAACAGTTTGAATCAAAACAAAACATCAGAAACATACTCCCTTACTTTGATTAAAATCATTAAGGGAGTTTGGAGGGTACAATGGGAACTAGCAGAGATGGTGGAGAAGATTAAAAAAAATTAATAAAACAAGGGGTCACCTTATAACATATATTCATGGAGGGAAACCAGCTAGAAAACTATCTAGCTAATCATATAGTGAAGGAAGGCTGAAAGATGAAATTTCACAATTTTGGGGAACTACCAACTAAAGGAAGAAAGATCTTTAACACAGACAAGTACCAAATACCAATAATAAGGATAAGAACTAGAGAATCAAGATACAACAAGCATGAAGGTACAACAAAATCAACAAGCATATTTACATACATCAATAAATCAAAGTATCAAAGAAAAAGTAGCAGCTGAAATAGTTGCAAGTGAGTATGGCTTGGCTACATAGACATTAAAAGCTGCTAATCCGAGAAAGATAATGATGTTAAGCACAAAAAAAAATTCACCAAAAATAAAGTGGCTCAGCATAACAAAACAGAAGTCAATTGCATGGACCAACCAACAGCTGGAAATAGCAAAAGAAAACATTTTAGGAAAGAAGATAGAGGATAAAAACAAGTCAAGATCGGAGAGAAGATGGGGAGATAAACTTATTGAGGAATGATCTATGAACTCTAGATGGCTGCCTCCTTCAACTACACGTGGTATTGGAGAAACTCCAAACACCTACAAAAAATATTATTCAGCAAAGGACAATGAAGGAAGCCATAAGAATCAAGAGGAATGATTTACCTTGGCACAATGAAGATTCTTGTGTGAGAAGGATAACCAAATGAAGAAAGAGAACATCGTCATTGATGACCCACAGGAAGAAATGATGGAAATGGAGGTTCCGATGGAAACCTAGAGGGAGCATCTCAAGATTGTTGAGGAAAATGGAAAGGTTAGAAAAGAAATAACAAGTGTACTCAGAAAGGTTGTTAGATATGGGAAGGATTGGGCTGGAGTGATTATTTTTTATTTTTAGTTTTTTTGAAATCCTTATTGGACCTATGCATCCCATGACAGGACTAGCTTGTTTATGTTTTATTTAATCAATAAAATGGTGTAATAGCCACTAAAAGTTCAATTGAAAAAATAATCTGCTCCTTACCCTATAAACAAAAATGTAACATGATGCTTCACCTTTTTATGGACTGTATGATCTGTAATATATGAAACAAAGGGCACCCTAAATACTCTATCCAACAAGAAATTGGTACAGTATACTCAAATTATAGAAGTTTGCTAATTTGTTAAAAAGTCTTACAAAAGGTAATATTACACTTGACATTAGTTTTTTCTTATCAACTACTAATGACGAATTTTGTTTGCATATTCAATAATCTTCATCTTATTAAGTCCTACAAGGTGGATCACCATGATTCATTGACTTATTTGGATACTATTTTTTGTTTCACTCACATCATTCAAAGTATGGCCGCTAAAGGCCATAAATTTGTTTGTGTGTCTGTAGATATGCAAATGCAATACGCAAATCTACTCATTTAATTCACATCATTACTCTATCATTTTCATACTCGACTCTTCAAACTGGGCTTTAGTATTAGTTAATGAACTAAGTCAGCCTAAATATGATATGATTTAATAATATCTCATTTTCCGTTTTACTAAGTCACAACTTCACATCAATTTAGTACTCCAAATTTACATCCTTTAACCAAATCGAAGAGAATTATAATTTGAATTGTAGTCTAGAAAACAAATATAAATTATAGTAAATATATTTTGAGAGAAAAAATTATCCAAGAAGATGGATAAGTTGAGAAGAAAATTATATGATAGTAATAGTACAAGAGTATCAACGAATAAACTCACACCCAAACAAACAATAAGAAGAGAAAAACTGGTTGACTGCAAAAATCTGGACTTGGGACCCTACTTATTCTTTTCTTTAATATGATATCTGATATCCACATTGAAGTCTTACTAATTCAGATTCATATATTGCAAGACTCTCTTTTGAGGACAACACTCCTTATAAGATTTTTTTCATTTTCAAATATCAAATCTGAGATATTTAATTAAGGATGGAGAGATCTTAACCATTTCACCACAATTGATATTAGTGACCCCACTTATCCTTGATTCTGATGTGGATTCATTATCCAATTTTTCTCTCATCGGGCAGCAACAATAGTTTAATCTCTCATTTTTTATGTATAACACATGATTTATGTTATATTTGATTTTGGATGATTTAACAAACTATGAGACCTAGTAGAGTGATCTGGTCCAATAAGCAACGTCTGCTAAGGACAGAATAAGAATCAGCTGTAAAAGCTACCACCACCTATTATGCTTAGTGGACACATCAGAGGATAGTAGAGCTTTCATCCAATGTGAGGAAACTAGGTTGTTTTTTTCCATACTTCATATACACTCTTTGACAAGAAATAACCTAATTTTTGCATAATAATTTTCACAAGAAAAAACTATTTTCTCTCAAGCAAGAACAAGCTTACAAGAACAACAAGGGACCTGATAAAGTTATCTGGTGAAAAGTCTTTAGTTGTTTCTTAGTGAGTTGCATTTTGAGTTCTATTATTATAAGATTATAAATCATTTCACTTTAAATTTTGAGTTCCTCGAGTTCACAACTAGAGTTATCTTTGAAGGTTTTGTTTTAATTCTATGTCAACTAGAGTTAGTTCGTGTAGTAGGCAATAGAGTTGTTGCTTAGTTTTATCTTGTAATGGAGCTGTGACAAGAGGGGATTAAGAATTTAATTCTTAGGTTGAAAGGGCTTGTAATATAAATTTTGGTTCTTTGATTAATTGAGTTATTGGTGAAATCCTGTGTGACAGGTCGTGGTTTTCTCCTTCCTTGAGTAAGGAGGTTTTCACATAAACTCTTATGCCCTTTACTTTAAGCTTTACATTTCATACTATTCTTATTAGTATGAGTCCACAGCAAGTCAATGAACTAGGTCCCTTGACAAAAAAGAACAATAGAGAAAGCAAAATGTAAAATAGGGAACACAGAAGTTTTACGTGGAAACCTTCTTTCTCAAGGAAGGAAAAAACTACGACATATATCACAGGATTTCAAAAACTCCATTACTTCAAACAAGTAAAGGTTTAGATTACAAGCTATTGCAATGAAGTGATTAAACTCTTAATCCCCCCTCTTAGAACAACTCTGTTACGTAAAACAAAGCAATGAATCTATTGCCCACTACACCAACTAACCCTAGTTGATATAGATTTTAAAAACAATAAGTAGCTAACTCTATCTACAACTCATACTTAATCAACAATTACAACTAAAATGATCTAATTCCTTTATAACTTAGGAATAGAGTTTACACCGTATAAATGCAAGACAATAATCTCATATAACAATTAAATACAGTAGTAGATCACTCAATTATGTCCCTTGCTGCGTATAAGAATATTTCTTTGAGAGAGAGTGGATTTTGTTGTATGTAACTCTTGAATTGAAAAAACTAGGTTTGCAACTTATCAAAATGACTAATATAAGGTGGACAAATAATCTAGTGCAATGCCATTAGCTGAGGGCTCCATTCCTCTGATATTGTGCACCAACCATTGCAGTTGTGAAAGTGGTGGTAACTTTTTAGCTGTCCTTCTCCACTATGTTTGGAACTTTACAATTGTCTTTCTACCAGATATCATAGTTTGTTAAATAATCAAAAATTTAGAGGATAAAATTTTTCTCCCTTTTGATGATGATAAACTATATTAAACATGTTCCCCCTAATAATCAGTTCCCCATATCAGTATGACCAGTCCCGTTATACGACTAATTGTTCCCATAACTTAACACAATTTTCCCCCTCTTGACATCATAAAAAAGAAGAACATCAAATCAAGTAGAATAGTACACAATTCAGATAAATTCATGACCATTTGAGCAATACTAACCATAAGTAGAAATGCATAAAAGAGTTAAGGGAAAGCCAGCAGATACAAGGCACAATCATCCATTAAAAATAAATCACTAACAGTCAAACACTAAACAAATGTTACAAGGAGAACTAGACTATTGCCAATTGAAACAAAAGAAAATACACATGAAAGGGGAAACTAAGGAATTTAGGAGGTAGGAGGAGTATGATTGAGATATTGGAGTAAGGCCATTCAGTTATTTGCCTCAGTATGAGTCTGAAGCAACTATTATTTGAGCACTATGATTTGGCATTGAAGCTCTAATTTTGAGCATTTAGAGTAGTCATTTCACCCTCACCAGGTCCCTTGTCTTGGGCCTTTAACAATTGAGAATTTAAGTGTGCAATTTATGTATCCCTAGTGGCCTATGTGACTGTCATCTCCTCCAACTCATGCTTCAACAGTTAAGAAGCTTAAGACCTACCCTTATTATACATACTACCTTTAACAAAATCATACTCAATGAGTGTAGTCAAGGATATAGCCTATTTGATTGTCCCATTGATTCCCTTTCAAAGAGGAATCCCAAAGTTCTTGAACGCCACTCGTCAGAGGTACCCATACCCCATTCCATTCTTACCGTCTTTCACTGTTATGATCTTAACCATATGCTCTAGCATGGTTGCAGGAAGATTGATAGCCTTAACCTTGCCTTGAGCCTTCATGAGGAACAAGTATACTATAGACACAACATTTCTCTTTACTCACCTAGGCAAAATAACTTTATTGATTGTGTTCAGACTTCCATCCTCCCAAAACTCCATGCGATAGTAGAATTCCCTAACCTCATATTTATACAAAATAGGCATAAGCAACTCAAAATTATGAGTCTAAATCTAGCTGTACATCGTCAACCAGGTCCCTCATTCCTGGTTTGCTTTAATGTATGGGTCAAAGACCCTCCCATTGATCACCTTTTGGGTTTTAAGTATATTGATTCTCTCAGCCTTGGTCAGTTCCTTCTCAAGTTTTGTCTTTTTAGCATCTAAACCAAGTACCTTCTCATTGGAAGAACTCGGTTCAACAGATTCTTCTCTCTTCCTTTTCCTTGATTCTTCCTTCGTCTCCTTTTCTGGTTCTTCCTTCTCTTTTCTCCTTGCTCTAGCCTTTCCAATTTTTTTCTTCTATGCAGGCTTTGGATTCAATGCCTCCTTCTATTATTCACTAAAACTAAAATGTCCTCGAACTCAGTCTCACTTTTCCCCTTTTCTTTCGAAATGTCAATTATATCTATAGAAAGAAATTAATCCTCATTGATCACAAAATAAATTCTTCTCCTCTTGTTTTTAGTTTTTTAACCGTGCTTGACACTATAGTATCACTCATCAATCTTCCCTAAGGAATCTGAGTGGATAGGGCTTTGGTTTTACTATGACTTCCTATATGACTTTCTCCTTTCCTCTGTCCAGATTCACAACCATCCTTCCCTGTAAACCTCAGGAAAGATAAAAACTATATTCATCCTCATCATCCTCAGCAAGAAGAGTGGGTAAACCCATTCAAGGGGTCTGGTCGAACTGGGTTCCTGATGCCAAAATAGGGGGTTCTTGTAACATGGCCTTCAATTCTGAAAATAGGGGTCTTACATCATCTTTCATTTCCATTGGATACTCACCACTGGATATTCACATGATACAAGAATGTTTGACCTGATTTTACACTCATCTGGTAGATCTCTATCAAAGTGTTGCTCAGACATGGTAAAAAAAATAGAACCAGGTTGGGAAGTAGATACATTGTCCAGAGATGGATTAATTTTTGAGGTTTTGGGTAGCAATTTTTGAAAAAGGATTAGGGTTTGGATCGGTGTTGGGGGTAACAATGAATTCATTATCTAGGGTTTTATTTTCTCAATAATACAAAGGGTTTGAATGGTGGTTGAGGGAGAATGACCTTCTTGAGAATGATCGATGTTAGACAAAGCATATTCTTCATCCATAAGGTTTGACATTTTGTCAGTCAGAGATAAGGGTTGAGACATGTTCGTAATTCATTTTGAGAGAAGAAAGATAGATATTTAATTTTGATTTTGGAAAGCAATTTCAAATTTTGAGTGGTTAATGGAGAGATATAGTATAAAGGGACTTGAAAAGATGTGTTTTATTACTGATAGGAGGTTTCTTTTGGTATGTTTGAAGGATGGGACAATAGTCAGGAACTCGGATGACTGACACATGGCAATTACAATGGTTCTCACAAATAGTTCAAATGCAGTATTAAGTGTGCTAACCTTTGAGATAGGACGAGGTCCCACTCTATAAGTTAAATTTAATTTGCCAAGAACTGTCTTGTGATTCCTTTTCTTTTAGCACATCCACTATGTATGTATACCTACAAAAGGTATGAGATTGAAGTTATCAAAATAAACATGAAAAATACAGAGGATACCTTGCTTCCTAGGCATAGTCAAGGAGGAGGTTGACTGCATCAGACAAGATCAGCTCAATCAAGTTTCAGCATCCCCAACTTTAATCTATTCTTCTCAAACTGTTCTTTTTTAGGACCTTTTAAAGATTTTAGCAATGTATTCTTCAGTTTTGCAAAATTGCATGCAAATGTTACCATTCTCAATATTATCTCACAAAAAATGATGTCTCACATCAATATGCTTAGTTCTTTTATATTGAACTAGATTTTTAGCCATATTGAGAGAACTGGTATTGTCACATAAGAGAGGAATAATGTGATTGACTACTCCAAAAACTTCAAGTTGATGTTTACTCTATAGGAGTTATGCAAACTAAGATGCAACTACTATGTACTCTGCCTCAACTATTGAAAGAGCAACTAAATTTTGCTTTTTTGTTCCTTATGAAATGAGAGATGAACCAAAAAAATGAGTCATTCTTAAGGTGCTCTTTCTATCGACCATGTACCTTGCATAATCTGTACCAGCATATCCCACTAGATCAAAGGAGACTCATGATAGATAGAATAGGACCAGGTCCTCTATCTTCTTCAAGTATCTGAGGATTCTCTTAGCAACTTTTAGATATGATTCCTTTGGTCATGCTTGGAATCTTGCACACATTCTGATACTAAACACAATAATGGGTCTGCTAGTAGTCACATATAAAAGCGAGCCAATGATTCCCTAGTACACAATTTTATTCACATCTAGACTAGGTTTGTTTGCATTAAGTTTTCAGTTTGTGCTTGTAGAATTGTCAATTGGTTTGGTATCAACCATATGAAACCTCTTCAAAAACACCTTGTTATATTTTCTTGACATACAGAGGTTTTATTTGAGGGTTTCTTGATCTGTTACCCTAAGAAGAAGGTCAATTCTCCCATCATGCTCATGTCAAATTCATTCCCCATAAGTGTAGTAAATTCCTCATATAAAGGCTCAGATGTTTCTCCATAGATAATGCCATCTACATAAACTTGAAAAATGAGAAAATCCCTTCCTTGTGACTTTAAGAAGAGAGTATTGTCGATATTTTTTCATTTAACCCATTGTAAAGAAGAAATTTGGACAACCTCTCATACCATGCTCTAAGAGCCTGTTTCCATCCATACAGAACTTTGTACAACTTAAGCACATGATTTAGTTGATCAATATTTTTAAAACCTAATGGTTGCTTGACATATACTTCTTCCTTTAGATACCCATTCATAAGATTACTCTTCCTATCCATCTGATAAAGATTGAAACCCGTGAAGGCTGCAATCGTAATAAGTATCATTTTGGCCTCTATTCTTTCCATAGGGGCAAAGGTCTCATCATTGTCAATTCCTTCTTCTTGGTTATACCCCTATACCACTATCTTGACTTGTTCCATGTAATTACTTTATGTTCATCAAACTTTATTTTGTACACCTACTTGGTCCCTGTGATAGCTTTATCGGGCTGTTTGGGAACTAAGTGACATACCCTACTTCGTTGAAATTGGTACAGTTCTTCTTGCATATAATTCACCCAATCATAATCTTTCATGGCTTTGTTGATATTCTTAGGTTGAATAGTTGATATGAATGGAGAGAATGCAACTAGATTTCTTGTTTTAGATCTAGTATGCATTCAGAATCCAAAGGGAAAATGAGATTATCTAGTGGATCAGATGACTTATGCTTTAATCCTGGATTTCTCGTCAACTGTTGAACTTGATCTAGTTCTACATCTTCACTTTTAGAATTTGCATTTTGAGGCTGAGCTGCATTATTTTACTTAGTATTGTCTTGCAGACTAGGTCCCTCCTTATGTTCATTATCTTCATTAGCTTTTTCAGGATCAATGGATTCCTGAGTTATGTTGTCTTCAACATTTACTTCATTTAGATTGTCCCTCTGTATCTGAGGCATTTCTTCAATCTCAGAATCATCTTTGTCCTATAGATTCTTAATTTTTACATATTCATCAAAGATAACATGGATACTTTCTTCAATGCACAACGTTCTTTTAGGATCAAACTTTTTAAGATCATCCTTTCCATTTTTAAGAACAAAACATATACAACCAAAAGCCTTGAGATAACTCAATTTTGGCTTATTATTGTTCAGCAGCTCATAAGGAGTTTTGTTGAGAATTGATTTGATTAGACAACAGTTGGTGATATAACAAACAGTATTTACTGCTCCAAAAGTTCTTTAGGAGATCAAAATCTATCAGCATAGTTTGAGAAATATCAAGCAGGGTTTTGTTTTTCCTTTATACCACACCATTATATTGAGGAAATCTGGGAGCTGAGAAATTCTAATGTATTCCATGTTCAACATAAAATGTCTCATCTCTTGCAGTTTAAAACTCAGAACCATGGTCTGATCTGATACCTACAATCTTATGATTTAGCTTTGTCTGGATCATTTTGGCATCATCAATACATCACAAGTTTGATCCTTGGATTTGAGGAATATAGTCCAAGTGTATCTTGAGAAATTATCTACAATAAAAAAAAATTATTTCTTTTCCCCCTCTACTCTAAATCTATCATGACCTAAACTATCTCTAAGATGTGATATGGTGAATAGGATCCCAAAAAACCCAAAACAAGCCATATAACATAAGCATGACACTAAAAAAATTATTATCATCAAATAAATTGAAAAGCAGAAGATAGGTCTCAAAATGATAATCTCAATAAAGCATAGAAAATCTGAACACAAGACCATAAGTGGAATCTAAGTCTGACATAAGCCTCTACTAACATAGGTATGATGCTAGGACATGTCCCGAGCTAACTCAAAAATCTAAAATGAAAGTATAGTCTGAAATAAACATAAGAACTCACAAGTAGTATATCCTCTAACCATGATGACTCACCAAGTAGTGCAAAACTAAAAAGATCCAGTACTAATAGCGGGCATGAGTTGGTGTGTCAGAACCTACATTATGAAACAATATAGGTAAATGTATGCGGTTAGTACTATGGAATGTACTGTGCATGGAAAATATGCAATTCATAAAGTAAAATATAATAATACAATCACCAAGCTAAAAATGACATAAATTCTTCAAAATATCCTTTCATATCAGGATACATGGTCAATGCATTAGTCGTAAAAAATCATAATCATAACATAACATAAGTGAGAGGTACCGTTAACCAACATAAATCATATGAGCTATAACATGGAGTTTAGTGTCTTTCTCCCGCACCAAAAAAAGATTGTCTGACTTGCCAAGGTAAGGACCATAATATCTAATCTAAAGTGGATCCACTAGCTAATGTCTATCTGAGACCAAATCCTAACGTGGCATGTATTTCTGAAGTAAGAGGATTGCTTCTACTAGTAACAACATCGAGAGTCTCCTCCATCTCTTGCCTACTATGAAGAGTATAAATCAATTATTGCATTGACCATATTTTGGTTACACTTAAGAAACATGTCCTCCGTGTGCAACATAGCCTTGAGGACGATCATCTTTAACCTTACACTTTTTAGCATGATGACCCATCTTACCACATCGTAGCACATATTAAAACCCGCTAAACATTCACCCTTGTGGTTCTTACCACACTTCTTGCATGCAGGGGTAACTTAGCCAATAGAAACACCTCTTTGAGGCTAGGGTTAGGCACCCTATCCTTTTCAAACCTTGGAGTAGTGACATTTGAAGAACCATGACCGGAGTACCTTTGGATAAAATGAGAACGTCCACCACCTTCGAACTTAGCATGAGAGAAATTACCACCGTAAGTCCTTGGTCACTTAGACTCCCTAGTTTTTTCCTTTAGCTTCTCCCTCTCTATTTGCTCTGCATAGGTTATTATTCTAGACATTTCCATTTCTCAGATCAACATGGACCACTTTCATTACTTAGAAACCTCATCCAACACACTCGATATGAACTTGCTCATACGAGCTCTTGAGTCGCCAACCATAAATGAAGAATGTTTTGACAATTGGGTAAACTTGAGGTCATACTCCGTCACACTCATACCACCTTGCTTAAGGTTGATGAACTCTTGTACTTTGTCCCTCCTCAACTCCAACAGGAAAAAGCGATCAAGAAACACTCCTTTGAACTCTTGTACTTTGGCCTCTCACTTTTACATTGATCAAACAAAATTTGAGCAACAATATTTAATTGATACATATCCAACTCCACCTTCTCAACCTAGCTAACCCATATAATCTACATAATCTTATGTATACGATCAACAAACTCTTATGGATCCACTTCCACCTTAGAACCCCAAAACTATGGAGGATTCATCCTCATGAAATCACGAACTCTTGTTGCCTCCGTACCCATATTTGGGTTCATGGGAGAAACTATTTCACAATTTTCTTGAGTTGTAATGGCTTGATCAAGTACTTGAAAGGCCTTTTAGAATTCGGCATTGGAGACTTGGTCGTTCAAAGGATCATTCGGAGCTTGTTGCTTCTCTTTAACCACATTACTTCTGTAGGGGTATCTTCGTGGAGGCACATTCTGAAAATCACAAAGAACAAGCTTTAGAGGGAAAGGCTTAACTACTCTACCACATGACATAGATTATGAAAGAAGTGATACTTTTCTAAGATATTTTTCAGCCTCCTATACATGGATGTGGCGTGCTTCACACCAATGAATAAGACTCTACTTAACATGGAATGTTGGACTCCCTAGGACTCTTCTAAGCCTTGTGCTCTGATATCATGCTTGTCATGACCCGACCTAGGGCCAATCTATGACATGGTGATCGAGATTTGAAGGAACCTAACCAAGCCATCTTAGCATACTCACATATATAAGGTAAAGAAACATAGTAATATAAGCGGGAGTGAATTCTTAAAGGGGTGGGTTTAAGGAATAGAAAACTCAATAGATGTCCAACCTTACCACATCATATAATGTCTAAACATGCCTCTAGTTTAATCTTTGATGGGGGCTTAGGACAAGCTCCTAGCTCACCCGAACAAATACGAGAAAGTCAAGTGAACAACGAGAATAAAAATCATGTCCTCAATAGAATGATGACTCACCAACTCCTTGATATCTAAAGAAACTCTAGCCATGAAGAGGATGGTCGTGAGCATCGTTTGTTCCTAAATTATGAGATAATGTAGGCAAAATATGTGTTAGTACATAGAAGGTACTAAGTATGTGAGATATGAATGAACAAGTAAAGGAACGTAAATAATATGCTATAAGATGCATGAACAATTATAATGAACATAAGTAAAGATTAAAACCATTTGAAAACAGATGAAAACTCTTGGCAAATGCATATCATAAAACTTTATCATAAACTCATAGCTTTAACATTTAACTTGTGTGGAATAAGACCATTAACCGATATCTTAAGACCATGCAAGCTATAACATACAATCCGATAGAACCCTTATCGAGAAGGCGGAGGCTACCTTGCAAGGGTATACTCCTTCATGGTACTCAACTCAAGTCAATTGTTCTATACATGGATCCACTAGCTAGGTCATGAAGGCAACCTACATGGGCTACGTAGTTTGGGACTTTAGGTTATTACTAGGATTCCCTTGGTTAACTAATTGTGTTATGGGTCGAACCCAACCTAGAAGTCCTCTCGGTGCTTAGTTAATATCCTAAGGAAAACTCAAAAAAAATTATCATATCATGATAGGGAAAGATAGTAACTACCTATCAATACATCTTTATGAAACATATTTAGAGTAACTCATTAACTATAGTGATTCATAAGAATCCATAACATCGGTGAGAATTGTCCTTATCACCATCTTTAACATCATTGTGTGAGAATTGTACTTATCACATCATGATACTTTCTTTGATCATAATTGATCATCATCATAAGTTCATCATTAAATCATAATCTCAACTTTAAATTATAGAACTTTCCTTTAAAATCATTGAACTCTTAATCAATTCATGAAAATCATCTTTAACTTCATAATCATAACTTGAAAATAACTTTATGTATGGGCATTCATAGTTCGACTTAAAATCATGCAATTCATGTAGATACATGCTTAGAATAATTATTGATAACAATTCAAAATAAAATTGAAACAGCTCAATGCAACTCATCAAAAGTAGGATTCATAAATTAATTAAAAATTGAAGAAAACTTGAGAAAAATTTGGGACTCCATGGGTGAAACGAACCCATGGATAAATCCCCAAATATCTTGATTGAGATTACTCAAAATTGTAGAAGAAACCTTGGTGAAATCTGAAACCCTAGCTTAAACCTTGGAGAAGAATCCTTGAGAAACTTTAGTTCCTACCATAGAGAATTTGGAAGAATGATTTACAATGAGGGAAATTTAAAAGAAT